>NC_143046.1:85310000-85505000 GCF_057628025.1 Oncorhynchus mykiss
ACCATCCCCATCATCATCATCATCATCATCATCATCATCATCATCATCACCATCCCCATCATCATCATCAACACCATCATCTTCACCATAATCACCATCATCATCATCACCATCCCCATCATCATCATCATCATCACCCTCCCCATCATCATCATCACCATCCCCATCATCATCATCAACACCATCATCTTCACCATAATCACCATCATCACCATCAACATCATCAACATCCCCATCATAACCATTATCACCATCATTATTATCATCAGTACCATCATCATCATCATCATCACCATCAACACCATCAACACCATCAACATCATCACCATCCCCATCATAACCACCACCATCATCACCATCATCAACAGCATCATCATCATCATCATCATCATCATCATCATCATCATCACCATCATCATCACCATCATCAACATCATCATCATCATCATCACCATCATCACCATCATCACCATAATCATCATCATCACCTTCATTACCATCATCACCAAGTGATTAGAAGTGATTCTGAGGGAAACCAAACGCCCCCTGCTAACACACAAACGCACGCACGCATACACACAAACACACACACACACACACGCGCTCAGAGCAGGTGCAGACCAGCTGGCTGGTGTGTTTACAGACATATTTAATCTCTCCCTATCCCAGTCTGTTGTCCCCACATGCTTCAACATGGCCACCATTGTTCCTGTACCTAAGAAAACGGAAAGAAAAAGGTCATTGAACTAAATGATTATCGCCCCGTAGCACTCACTTCTGTCATCATGAAGTGCTTTGAGAGACTAGTCAAGGATCATATCACCTCCACCTTACCTGTCCCCCATGACCCAGTTCAATTGACTTACCGCCCCAATAGATCCACAGACGATGCAACCACACTGCACACTGCCCTGTCCCATCGGGACAAGAGACATACCTATGTAAGAATGCTGTTCATTCCCTAAAGCTCAGCATCCAACACCATAGTACCCTCCAAGTTCATCATCAAACTCGAGGCCCTGGGTCTGAACCCCGCCCTGTGTAACTGGGTCCTGGACTTCCTGGCGGGTCACTCCAGAGGGTGGTGCGGCCTGCACAACACATTACCGGGGGCAAACCTCCTGCCCTCCTGGACACCTACAGCGCCAGATGCCATAGGAAGGCCAAAAAGATCATCAAGAACATCAACCACCCAAGCCACTGCCGGTTCAGCCCGCTATCATCCAGAAGTTGAGGTCAGTACAGGTGCATCAAAGCTGGGACTGAGAGACTGCAAAACAGCTTCTATCTCAAAGCCATCAGACTATTAAATCTGACAACGCAGTTGGATTAGCAAGATTCTAGGCTTTGGATACATGTGAAACATTTTACAATTATGTTAGCACAGTTGAAAACTGTTGTCTGATTAAAGAAGCAATAAAACTGTCCTTCTTTAGACTAGTCGAGTATCTGGAGCATCAGCATTTGATTGATTACAGGCTCAAAATGGCCAGAAACAAATAACTTTCTTCTGAAGCTCGTCAGTCTATTCTTGTTCTGAGAAATGAAGGCTATTCCTTGTGAGAAATTGCCAAGAAACTGAAGTTCTGGTACAACGCTGTGTACATCCTCCCTTCACAGAACAGTGCAAACCGGCTCTAACCAGAATAGAAAGCGGAGTGGGAGGCCCCGGTGCACAACTGGCACAACTGAGCAAGAGGACAAGTACATTGCAGTGTCTAGTTTGAGAAACAGACGCCTCACAAGTCCTCAACTGGCAACTTCATTATTAAATAGTACCCGCAAAACACCAGTCTCAACGTCAACAGTGAATGCTGGCCTTCTAGGCAAAGTTCCTCTGTCCAGTGTCTGTGTTCTTTTTCCCATCTTAATCTTTTATTTTTATTGGCCAGTCTGAGATATGGCTTTTTCTTCACAACTCTGAAAAACATGAAGACAAAGACTGTGAAGACAACTAGCCTATTCATATTAACCTAATCCATGCATAATGTCAAGATTTTTCTTGATTCAACAGATCACGCTGAAAGGTGTTCAGAACAGACTTTGTGATTATTGAAATGACCCTGGTGTAAATGTGTTGTGTATTCATCAATAAACAATAACAGAGAATATGTGCGCACATCCCTCAATGATGAGGCCATATTACAAATCATTGTGTACAAAATCATAAAATACATAATGCCTGTGATCAACAAACTATTATACTAACACCAATAAGACAAGATATGAACGCTACCTGTGATTTCATTTGCCAGTCCTCTGTCCCATAACACAGTTATTCTAATATGTTATGTATTGTTTCATTTTTTCTATTCCTCTGCTGACCTATTGAAACGTCCGCAGTTTACGACCCAACCGGAGGACTCAACATCCTACAGTGAGTGACTGGGGCTAGCCGGTTCATAATTGATCTTAGCAGCCTTGTTCAAAAAAGAGTTTACTAAGCAGTTGTACCACCAATCTAATTGACTAAAACACGTATTCCTCAACAGAATGAAACAGAACAATGACCTGACCTAAACACCTGGGTCCTATTCATTGGAGCAAACCGTAACAAAATGCTCTGCAACGGAAAGCATAAAACAAGCATTTCTTATTGGACAATTCAAGGTAGTCCCTCGCTGTTTCGGTCCATTTTATGTTTGTTTGGTGCCTAATATGAATACAACCCTGGTCCACTGCCCTTATGGGGGATAATTAAACCAAACATGACACCTGTACCTTAATGACATCATTGCCTTGTAGAGATGTAACTATACCGTGTTGAGGTGTCATCTTAGTTGAATTACTGTAAACAGCTTGCCCAGGTGTCAGAGTCAGAGAGCTAACGTAGGCCTCTGGGGAAAATGAACATCGTAGTTACATATCTTCTTGACTCTGTCATGTCACATAGGGTGGGTTATCTTTAACGGTGTCATAATAACAGCAGTAGCATTGTTACTGTAACATACAGAACAAGAGGAGGAAAAGGGTCACAGCTGTCTGTTTAAATTGGAATGACGCAAGAACATGTCAGACTATCCTTGTGTAGAATATTTGATGGACAACCGTGGCAGACAAAACAGAAGCTCCGGTAACTCAGTGTCCATGTCCCGCAAAGCTCCTTCAGATAGGAGGGAGAAGGGCTATAGAGAGTATGCACACACCGACACACACACACAGGATGAGGTATCAATCAGGTGCCTGAACCATTCCTCTGTCTGGACACCACAGCCTGAATCATTCCTCTGTCTGGACACCACAGCCTGAATCATTCCCCTGTCTGGACACCACAGCCTGAAACATTCCTTTGTCTAAACACCACAGCCTGAATCATTCCCCTGTCTGGACACCACAGCCTGAACCACTCCCCTGTCTAGACACCACAGCCTGAATCACTCACCTGTCTGGACACCACAGCCTGAATCATTCCCATGTCTGGACACCACAGCCCAAATTATTCCCCTGTCTAAACACCACCGCCTGAACCATTCCTTTGTCTGGACACCACAGCCTGAACCACTCCCCTGTCTAGACACCACTGCCTGAACCACTCCCCTGTCTAGACACCACTGCCTGAACCACTCCCCTGTCTAGACACCACCGCCTGCTGATAAGGACAGGCAGTCATTACTACACATAAAACCAGTTCTGATAAACAACATCTCTCTCTCTGTCTCTCTAGACATTTAAAAAGTTATATTATTGGCTGTGTACAGTGTTGTAACAATGTGAAAGTAGTTGAAGTATGAAAGGGAAGATAAATAAGCATAAATATAGGTTGCATTTACAATGTTGTTTGTTCTTCACTGGTTGCCCTTTTCTCATGGCAACGGGCCACAAGTCTTGCTGCTGTGATGTCACAGTATTTCACCTCTCAGATATGGGAGTTCATCAATGTTTTATTTATTTTCATGTTCTTTGTGGGCCTGTGTGATCTTTGGGAAATGTGTGTCTCCGATGCGGTCATATATTTGGCAGAAGGTTAGGAAGCGCAGCTCAGTTTCCACCTCATTTTCTGGGCCGTGTGCATATAGCCTGTCTTATCTCGACAGCCAGGTCTGCCTACGGCGGCCTTTCTCAATAGCAAAGCAATGCTCACTGAGTCTACATAGCCGAGGATTTTCTTAATTTGAGGTCAATCACAGTGGTCAGGTATTCTGTCACTGTGGACTCTCTGTTTAGGGGCAAATAACATTCCAATGTGATTCTTTCCAGTGTGTGAAATAGTTTTTTGGTTTTCTCATCATTTGGTTGGATCTAAATGTGTTGCTGTCCTGGGGCTCTGTGGGGTCTGTTTGTGTTTGTGAAGAGAGCCCTAGAACCAGCTGGCTGAAGGGACTCTTCTCCAGGTTAATCTCATCAGTAGGTGAGGGATTTGTGGTGGAATGTGTGGGCATTGCTTCCTTTTTAGGTGGTTGTAGAATTTAACAGCTCTTTTCTGAATACTGATAACTAGCGGGTATAGTCCTAAATCAGCTTTGAATGCATTATATGGGGTTTTGAGTTTTAGACAAATAACATTTTTGCAGAATTCTGCACGCAGAGTCTCAATTTGGTGTTTGTCAGATTGAATGAATTCTTGGGTGATGAGTGGACCCCAGACCTCACAATTATAGAGGGCAATGTATTTGTCAACTGATTTACTGTAAATATTTTTAGGCCAGGTCCTAATTAAGATGAGTTGAGTTTTAATTTCCTTTGTTGGCATAGAAGGCCCTTCTTGCCGTGACTCTTAGATCGTTCACAGCCTTGTGGAAGTTACCAGTGGTGTTGATGTTTAGTCCAAGGAAGGTAGAAATACTTATTTGTGTGCTTTAGGGCAACAGTGTCTAGATGGAATTTGTGTTCATTTTCTTGGCTACTGGACCTTTTTTGGAACACCATTATTTTGTATCTCTCTCTCTCTCTCTCTCTGTACCTCTCTCTCTCTCTCTGTACCTCTCTCTCTCTCTGTACCCCTCTCTCTCTCTCTCTTGGTACCTCTCTCTCTCTCTGTACATCTCACTCTCTCTCTCTGTACCTCTCTCTCTCTCTCTGTACCTCTCTCTGTACCTCTCTCTCTCTCTCTGTACCTCTCTCTCTCTCTCTGTACCTCTCTCTCTCTCTTGGTACCTCTCTCTCTCCCTGTACATCTCACTCTCTCTCTCTGTACCTCTCTCTCTCTCTCTCTGTACCTCTTTCTCTCTCTCTTACCTCTCTCTCGATCTCTGTACCTCTCTCTCTCTCTCACTCTCTATCTCTGTACCTCTCTCTCTCTTTCTCTGTACCTCTCTCTCTCTCTCTGTACATCTCTCTCTCTCTCTCTGTACCTCTCTCTCTCTCTCTCTCTCTCTGTACCTTTCTCTCCCTCTCTCACTCCGTGCTCTCTTTCTCCTCCATCTCTTTCTCTCCCCCCTCTGTTTCTCCTCTCTCCTACATTGCTCTTTCTCTCTCCCTAGCTCTCTCACTCTCCCTCTCTCTCTTTCTCTCTCCCCAGCTCTCTCTCTCTCTCTCCCTCACTCTCTTTTTCTCCTCTAAAACCTTTTTCCCCTCCATCTCTCTCTCCTCCATCTCTCTTTGTGGACTTCAGAGCAGGGACACACAGCCACAGAAACCAAGTGATAGAGCTGGAAGGAAAAAAAGAGAGGAGAGAAAATTCTCTGTTTGGTATTAATCTGCTTGCCACGCCTCCAGCCTTGATAGCAGCAGCCTATGTCTGATATGGAGGCTCTGCCTGGCTGATACCTTCATATGGAGCCTATGTACCTCCTCCTTGTTCACACTGATTAGTTCATTTATTTGATCTGTAAATCATCTCACCTCCAGATCCCTATGATGTAGCTACTGATTAGAGTATCTGTGTATCTGAAGCACTATGCTCTGACCAATAGTGAATCAACTGAGTGATTCCATAAGGGAACAGACAAGGGAGACGTGGTCTTGTGCCCAAATCACACATAGAGACATGTTTTCTATTACATTAGTTCATTAGTTCGTCAGGGGGTCAGAGATAGACAAATATTAAAAGGTGGTGACAGTGTTTCAATGTCTTGCTTCAAAAAACACAGAACAAAATGTCATGGCAGACAGAGAGAGAGAGAGAAAGAAAACTATATGAAGAGCAACTGTAACCTAATGTCATGCTCTTAGCACACAGAGAACCTAAGGCTTCAATTCCACCAGACAGATGTCTAAATGAGCAGATAGGGAAGAACAAAGGTGTGTGTGTGTTTGTGTGTGTTTGTGCGTGCGTGCGTGTGTGTGTGTAGACACAGAAGACAATGATCAAAGCACTGGGCCATCCATCAGTTGTAACATTCTCTCACACACACACACACACACACACACACACACAGACGTAAAATAAGTTCATAAAATAGTTTGTTTCAGTCTGTCTGCTATACAGTGCATTCGGAAAGTATTCAGACCCCTTGACCTTTTACACATTTTTTACATTACAGCCTTATTCTAAAATGTATTCATTTTTTTTCCCTCATCAAACTACACACAATAACCCACGATGACAAATTAAAAACATTTTTTTAGATTTTTTTTGCACATTTATAGAAAATCATGAACTGAAATATCACTAAATATTCAGACCCTTTGCTCATTACTTTGTTGAAGCACCTTAGGCAGTGATTAAAGCCTTGGGTCTTCTTGGGTATGACGCTACAAGTTTGGCACACCTGTATTTGGGGAGTTTCTCAAATTGTTCTCTGCAGATCCTCTCAAGCTCTGTCAGGTTGGATGGGGAGCGTCGGTACCCCGCCTATTTTCAGGTCTCTCCAGAGATGTTCGATAGGGTTCAAGACCGGTCTCTGGCTGGGACACTCAAGGACACTCAGAGACCTGTCCCGAAGCCACTCCTGCTGCGTTGCCTTGGCTGTGTGCTTAGGGTCGTTGTCCTGTTGGAAGGTGTACCTTCGCCCTAGAGGTCATGAGCGCTCTTGAGCAGGTTTTCACCAAGGATCTCCCTGTAATTTTCTCCCAGTTCATTCCGCTGAAAAACATCCCCACAGCATGATGCTGCCACCACCATGCTTCACCATAGGGATGGTGCCTGGTTTCTTCCTCTTGTTGCTCAAGGTCTGAGAGTCCTTTAGGTGCAAAAGGCACCTAAAGGCAAACACCAAGTGGACTTTCATTTGACTTTTCACTGAGGAGTGGCTTCCATCTGACCACTCTAGTGCTGCAGAGATGGTCGTCCTCCTGGAAGGTTCTTCCATCTCCACAGAGGAACTCTGGAGCTCTGTCAGAGTGACCATCGGGTTCTTGGTCGCCTCCCTGACCAAGGCCCTTCTCCCTCGAATGCTCAGTTTGGCCAGGTGGACAGCTCGAAGAAGAGTCTTGATTGTTCCAAACTTCTTCCATTTAAGAATGATGGAGGCCACTCTGTTCTTGGGGACCTTCGATGCTGCAGACATGTTTTAGTACCCTTCCCCAGATCTGTGCCTCGACACAATTCTGTCTCAGATCAATACAGACAATTCCTTCTTCCTCATAGCTTGGTTTTTGCTCTGACATACACTGTCAAGTCTGGGACCTTACATAGACAGGTGTGTGCCTTTCCAAATCATGTCCAATGAATTGAATCTAGCACAGGTAAACTCCAATCAAGTTGTAGAAACATCCCAAGGATGATCAATGGAAACAGGATGCACCTGAGCTCAATTTCCAGTCTCATAGCAAAGGGTCTGAATACTTATGTAAATAAGGTTTTTCTGGATTTAAAAAAAAATACATTTGCAAACCTGTTTTTGCTTTGTCATTATGTGGTATTGTGTGTAGATTGATGGGGGAAAAATTGAATCAATTTTACAATAACAAATGACAAAATGTGGACAAACGGAAGGGGGCTGAATACCGAATACACTGTACAATCCACCAGCTCACCTTGCCACCAGACAGGTAACAAGATAGCCAACACCACTAAACAGAAAATATTCCCTCATCAGAATATTATTCCTCTCTTCTCCTCTCTTCCTCCCTCTCTCCCTCTCTCTGCAGAGCACCTCAATATCCTCAAGCACAAACAGAGAGGCAGCACACATGAAAGAACATGGCTGGCTTCTTTAAAGTCTCTGATTCCATAAACGGAGCGATCGGGAAGGAAAAACCCGCCCGGCGACACACAATGTTTATTTAACGGAAAAGGCAGTTACTCTATTGGTGTGTCATGCCAGTCAGACAGCCAGCCAACCAGTCAGCCAGACAGTCAGCCAGTCTGACAAATAGTCACCCAGCTAGGGAGCCAGTCAGCCAGCCAGCCAGTCAGTTAGCCAGCCAGCCAGCCAGTCACACAGCCAGTCACTCAGCCAGTCATCCAATCAGCCAGCCAGTCAGCCAGTCTGACAAATAGTCACCCAGCTAGGGAGCCAGTCAGCCAGCCAGCCAGTCAGTTAGCCAGCCAGCCAGCCAGTCACACAGCCAGTCACTCAGCCAGTCATCCAATTAGCCAGCCAGTCAGCCAGTCTCCCAAATAGTCACCCAGCTAGGCAGCCAGTCAGCCAGCCAGCCAGCCAGTCAGTTAGCCAGCCAGCCAGCCAGTCACACAGCCAGTCACTCAGCCAGTCATCCAATCAGCCAGCCAGTCAGGCAGTAAGCCAGTCACAGTGGGAGAAAGACTAGGGCCAGCCAGTCAGGCAGTAAGCCAGTCACAGTGAGAGAAAGACTAGGGCCAGCCAGTCAGCCAGTGAGAGAAAGACTAGGTTCAGCCAGTCAGCCAATGGGAGAAAGACTAGGGCCAGCCAGTCAGCCAATGGGAGAAAGACTAGGGCCAGCCAGTCAGCCAATGGGAGAAAGACTAGGGCCAGCAAGTCAGCCAGTGGGAGAAAGACTAGGGCCAGTCAGTCAGGCAGTAAGCCAGTCAGCCAGTGGGAGAAAGACTAGGGCCAGCCAGTCAGCCAATGGGAGAAAGACTAGGGCCAGCCAGTCAGCCAATTAGAGAAAGACTAGGACCAGTCAGTCAGCCAATGGGAGAAAGACTAGGGCCAGCCAGTCAGCCAATGGGAGAAAGACTAGGGCCAGCCAGTCAGCCAATGAGAGAAAGACTAGGGCCAGCCAATACTTTTTCCACATTGATTTGTTCCTATTATCGACTGCATTAATTGCGTTTTAGAAAACAATCGGAAAGCAGGAACCCATCTTGCTGGGTCTCAATAGTCAGAAAGCGTATCATTGAAGAAAAAAACTGGTGTTTTTCTCTAGCCTTCTGACGAGAGAAACTGGTGGATTGATTCTCAGCCCTGAAGTAATTTATTAGGATAATATGCACTCTCAACCAGCCACAAACAGACCAGTGGGCGAGAGTTTGTATTTACAACTCCTGTGGTCATGGCAAGACAGCACAAACAGATCTGGGATCAGGTTATCTATGAGGTTATCTATAAGGTTATCATAGATAACCTGGTCCCAGATATGTTTTTGCTTTATGGCCAAACCCTATGGTCATGGCAAGACAGCACAAACAGATCTGGGATCAGGCTGCCTAAGAGAAATAGATCCACATTTGGTACGTCAGGACTTGACCTAAGCGGCCAATGACTAGAGAGGATAGAAAAAGGTTTGTGTGATGATGTACAGATATCTAAAAAGCCATTTCAAAGTCTTTATATTTTCTTACTACCGGAAAATGTTGTCAAAATATGTCTCGATCATTGAAAACTCTCGTGGTCTCTCTCTCTCTAAGGTCACTATTGCCAAATCAATGGCCGTTACATTGCTGTGGAGCCACAGGAGCCATAGCAACATCAGGATTCACTATGCAGTATGGGGCCTCTGGAGTGTCTGTCTGGGTGAAACAGACACAACACATATGACAGCAGTTATCGTGTGGCCTGCCCTCTGCCAGGGACTGGCTGACTTTGCCAAGTTTGTCAAGTAAAATGGATGACTCATTCATCTGGGTACCTGAGAAAGGAATGTCAATTGGTTGAAGGAATAAATCACACACAAATGTGCACAGACACAAACACACAGACATACATTCACACACACAGATTCATGGCATTCCATGCAGACAAATATGGTCAGAAACACGGCTGTGGGATCAGACTAAACAAAAAGCTACCTTCCGTTTTCTTCCTACAAATATTTGAAATTACCAGTGAAAAGCTTTTTCATTTCCTTTACCTTGACCCAGATCTGGGGTTCGTGAGAGGTCACAAATAGCCACTTTTTACTGGTGTGTCAGCATTGTGTTACCAGGTCAGGGTTGCTAGGGACACCAGGAAGGCTCACCTCTACCCTGCTCCTGATAGGCCCCTGTCCCAACAAGAAACTGAAACCATTTTTCCAATACCCTCAAGTAGCACAGGGTAGGGCTAGGATGTACACTCATTCAATTTGTCTTACTGAGATTTACTGTCAGGGCACAGGTCTGAAAGCATCTGTGCAGAAGATCTAGGTGCTGCTGTAGGCCCTCCTTGGTTGGGGACAGAAGCACCAGATCATCAGCAAACAGAAGACATCTGACTTTAGATTCTAGTAGGGTGAGACAGGGTGCTGCAGACTGTTCTAGTGCCCTCGCCTGTATTGTAATGACCTCTGAACAGAGGGAGGGGGCTTCAAAGGCCTCTGCATTTGGGTGGAGGTGGCTGTGAAACTCTCCTGCCATTGGTTGGCTTTTACACCTCTCACTTCACACCTCAGAGCTAATTGAAGTTGCAGTCGGATATGTTCTGTCCTGTCAAGCTCGGTAGCCTTAACTTAGCATTCAGTCCTTATCAAGTCAAATATATCACTGTAATGTCTTTTTCTTCTTGGCTTTAAAAGTAGCTTCAGACTAACAGTACTCACTCAGTTCCAGGTGTTTTCAGGTTGATGTTGTTAGTTTGCCAGATCGTTTGCTGTGTTGCTTGGAAATAAGAATCTTTGGTAGTAGGAATCCTTCTGGGTAATATTGTCCAAAATCAGGTTGTAGGTTTGGAGTTTTGATTTGAAGTGAAGGTAATATTGTGGAGAAAAAAAATCCAAGTTTATCTAATACTAAATCTATATTTTTTTAAGAACACGCTGAAAAATATGGGGGCTCATCTGCTCATCTGCTCTCTCTCTCTCTCTCAAGTAATGTTTGAGCTGTATATTACAGTGGCCTCCTGCTGCTCTGAAAATGTCTCAATATGTCAGGATCGGACTGGCATAACAGGGGGTCGTTGTCTAAGTGGGCCCACACACACACACACTGACACACACACACACATGTAAACTAACACACTCGATCGCTCTCACACACACGCTCTCACTGAACAAGAGTGAGTGTATATTTGCTGTGTCTCATCCTGGCGGAAAACGGAGCTCATGGCTTTTTAACAACACGTTATTTAATGTCTGTCCTCCATGGTCTCTGCAAACAGGAGAGACACACTGGGGCAATATGAGAGAGATGGGAGACAGTGAGAAGAGACAAAAGTAGAGAAGAGAAGAGAAGAGAAGAGAAGAAAAGAGAAGAAAAGAGAAGAGAAGAGAAGAGAAGAGAAGAGAAGAAAAGAGAAGAAAAGAGAAGAGGCGAGGACAGAAGAGAAGAGAACAGAAGAGGAGAGGAGAGGACAGAAAAGGAGAGGATAGAAGAGGAGAGGACAGAAGAGATGAGGAGAGGACAGAAGAGATGAGGAGAGGACAGAAGAGGAGAAGACAGAAGAGGAGAGGATAGAAGAGGAGAGGATAGAAGAGGAGAGGACAGAAGAGGAGAGGACAGAAGAGATGAGGAGAGGACAGAAGAGGAGAGGACAGAAGAGGAGAAGATAGAAGAGGAGAGGAGAGGACAGAAGAGATGAGGAGAGGACAGAAGAGGAGAAGACAGAAGAGGAGAGGATAGAAGAGGAGAAGATAGAAGAGGAGAGGACAGAAGAGGAGAGGACAGAAGAGGAGAGGACAGAAGAGGAGAGGAGAGGACAGAAGAGGAGACGAGAGGACAGAAGAGGAGAGGACAGAAGAGGACAGAAGAGGAGAGGAGAGGACAGAAGAGGAGAGGATAGACGAGGAGAGGACAGAAGAGATGAGGAGAGGACAGAAGAGGAGAGGACAGAAGAGGAGAGGATAGAAGAGGAGAGGAGAGGACAGAAGAGATGAGGAGAGGACAGAAGAGGAGAAGACAGAAGAGGAGAGGATAGAAGAGGAGAAGATAGAAGAGGAGAGGACAGAAGAGGAGATGACAGAAGAGGAGAGGACAGAAGAGGAGAGGAGAGGACAGAAGAGGAGACGAGAGGACAGAAGAGGAGAGGACAGAAGAGGACAGAAGAGGAGAGGAGAGGACAGAAGAGGAGAGGAGAGGACAGAAAAGGAGAGGACAGAAGAGGAGAGGATAGACGAGGAGAGGACAGAAGAGATGAGGAGAGGACAGAAGAGGAGAGGACAGAAGAGGAGAGGATAGAAGAGGAGAGGAGAGGACAGAAGAGATGAGGAGAGGACAGAAGAGGAGAGGACAGAAGAGGAGAGGATAGAAGAGGAGAGGACAGAAGAGGAGAGGACAGAAGAGGAGAGGAGAGGACAGAAGAGGAGACGAGAGGACAGAAGAGGAGAGGACAGAAGAGGACAGAAGAGGAGAGGAGAGGACAGAAGATGAGAGGAGAGGAGAGGACAGAAGAGGAGAGGAGAGGACAGAAGAGGAGAGCAGAGGACAGAAGATGAGAGGACAGAAGTGAACAGAAGAGGAGAGGACAGAAGAGGATAGGAGAGGACAGACGAGGAGAGGAGAGGACAGAAGAGGAGAGTACAGAAGAGGATAGGAGAGGACAGAAGAGGATAGGAGAGGACAGAAGAGGAGAGGACAGAAGTGAACAGAAGAGGAGAAGACAGAAGAGGATAGGACACGACAGAAGAGGATAGGAGAGGACAGAAGAGGAGAGGAGAGGACAGAAGATGATAGAAGAGGTCAGAAGAGGATAGGAGAGAACAGAAGAGGATAGGAGAGAACAGAAGAGGATAGGAGAGAACAGAAGAGGATAGGAGAGGACAGAAGAGGATAGGAGAGGACAGAAGAGGATAGGAGAGGACAGAAGAGGATAGGAGAGGACAGAAGAGGATCGTACACGATGGGAGAAAGAGAGCTCGTATCAAGCGCAGGGCGCAGCAGGTGTTTAAGGTAAAGGACCACAGGAGGAGGCAGGTAGCTGGCTCCAGGGGCAGGCAGAAGGTCATACACAGGGGGTCCAACAAGGCTAAAGTACAGGCAGGGAATAGGCGAAAGGCGTCGTTAGTGAGGCAGTCAAAACTATCACTACGGGAGGATAAAATGGCGGGAAAAACAGAGCTACGAATAGAAGTGTCACAAAACAAACAATACCTCACAGTGATGTAGTGCAAAGAACTGAACAAAATAGTGTGTGATAATGACATACAGTTGTGTGAACAGGTGATCAGAATTCAGGTGAGTGGGATCTGGAGAGTGAGCTGCGTTCAGGGGATCTACGTGTTTGAGAGTGTGAGCTGGAAGCAGACGTTACACAAACACCCACAGACACACACACGTGCACACACACACACACACACACACACACAGACACACACACACACACACACACACACACACACACACAGCAGCAGCATGCCAATGACCGTGCCATCGCAGACCGAGGGCCAAGTTACCATGGCAGCCGTGTGCCGGCTTGAGAGGAGTATCGATTATGTGCAAGAGCAAGCCTTCACTCACACTCTCACACTGACAGGTACATGGCTGATACGCACACACACACACACACACACATACACACACACACCATCAAATATAACAGTATAAACAGTTGAACTTCATGCATCTTTGCATGAATATATTATTGTCTTATTTGTTTGTGCATCGGCTCTCGGAGTGGAAACGGCATTACCCATCAAGCACCACCACTGCCCTGGCCTTGTGTGAACACAGTGGGGATCAGAGAGATGCTCAAAAGGTAATCAATTCTCATTACAGATTGTTCTAAGGTCAGTCCAGCTTTATTCCCGCTAATGAATCTGCGCCAATAAGACAACGATCAGAGAGATACTCAGTGGGAATCAATGCTCCTTCCACGCATGGCAGAGGTAGACAATTGTTATAGAGATGAAGCTGGTGCTGCTGTCACACACATACACACACTGAAACCGACACACACACACACACATACACAAACACCAACACACTGGTGTCTGACCAGTGTAATGAGGATCAATGAGAGTATTCCCTTCTGCCATCTGGCCCTCTCACAGCTACCACAAAACATACACACATAATCACACAGTCACACACACTATCACAAACACCCACAAACACCCTCAAACACACACACACACACACACACACACACACACACACACACACACACTATCACAAACACCCTCATGCATACATACATACACCCACACACACAATCACAAACATCCTCATGCACACACACACACACACACACACACACACAGACACACACACAATCACAAACACCCTCATGCATACATACATACACACACACACAAACACAATCACAAACACCCTCATGCATACATACATACACACACACACACAATCACAAACACCCTCATGCACACACACACACACACACACACACACATTTTGCTGTGGTGCATGGCCCAGTGTGCTGTTTACGTGTGTGTGGCCCTATGTAATAATACATTGTTTCTGAATAATGTGCCACTTCCACTTTGTATGGAGTCTGAGAGAAACACACTACATCAATGGGACAACAGGACAACAGAACAACAGAACAACAAGACAACAGGACAACAGAACAACATGACAACAGGACAACAGAACAACAGAACAACATGACAACAGAACAACAGGACAACAGGACAACAGAACAACAGAACAACAGAACAACAGAACAACAGCACAACAGAACAACAGCACAACAGGACAACAGAACAACAGAACAACAAGACAACAGAACAACAAGACAATAGAACAACAGAACAACAGGACAACAGAACAACAGCACAACATGACAACAGAACAACAGAACAACATGACAACAGAACAACAGGACAACAGGACAACAGAACAACAGAACAACAGGACAACAGAACAACAGGACAGGAGAACAACAGAACAACAGAACAACAGAACAATAGCACAACAGGACAACAGAACAACAGAACAACAAGACAACAGAACAACAAGACAACAGAACAACAGAACAACAGGACAACAGAACAACAGCACAACATGACAACAGAACAACAGGACAACAGAACAACAAGAAAACAGGACAACAGAACAACAAGACAACAGCACAACAGAACAACAGCACAACAGGACAACAAGACAACAGCACAACAGGACAACAGAACAACAGCACAACAGGACAACAGAACAACAGAACAACAGGACAACAGGGCAACAAGACAACAGGACAACAGAACAACAAGACAACAGGACAACAGAACAACAAGACAACAGCACAACAGAACAACAGCACAACAGGACAACAAGACAACAGGACAACAGAACAACATAACAACAGGACAACAGAACAACAGAACAACATGACAACAGAACAACAGGACAACAGGACAACAGAACAACAGAACAACAGGACAACAGAACAACAGAACAACAGAACAACAGAACAACAGCACAACAGGACAACAGAACAACAGAACAACAAGACAACAGAACAACAAGACAACAGAACAACAAGACAACAGAACAACAGAACAACAGGACAACAGAACAAAAGCACAACATGACAACAGAACAACAGGACAACAGAACAACAAGATAACAGGACAACAGAACAACAAGACAACAGCACAACAGAACAACAGCACAACAGGACAACAAGACAACAGCACAACAGGACAACAGAACAACAGCACAACAGGACAACAGAACAACAGAACAACAGGACAACAGGGCAACAAGACAACAGGACAACAGAACAACAAGACAACAGGACAACAGAACAATAAGACAACAGCACAACAGAACAACAGCACAACAGGACAACAAGACAACAGGACAACAGAACAACAAGACAACAGCACAACAGAACAACAAGACAACAGGACAACAGAACAACAAGACAACAGAACAACAGAACAACATCACAACAGGACATCAAGACAACAGCACAAATGGAAAACAGAACAACAGCACAACAGGACAACAAGACAACAACACAACATGACAACAGAACAACAGCACAACAGGACAACAAGACAACAGCACAACATGACAACAGAACAACAGCACAACAGGACAACAGGACGACAAGACAACAGAACAACAGGGCAACAGAACAACAGGACAACAGAACAACAGGACAACAGAACAACAAGACAACAGAACAACAGAACAACAGGACAACAGAACAACAGCACAACATGACAACAGAACAACAGGACAACAGAACAACAAGACAACAGGACAACAGAACAACAAGACAACAGAACAACAGAACAACAGGACAACAGAACAACAGCACAACATGACAACAGAACAACAGGACAACAGGACAACAGAACAACAAGACAACAGGACAACAAGACAACAAGACAACAGAACAACAGAACAACAGGACAACAGAACAACAAGACAACAGCACAACAGGACAACAGGACAACAGAACAACAGGACAACAAGACAACAGGACAACAGGGCAACAGGACAACAGAACAACAGCACAACAGGACAACAAGACAACAGGACAACAGGACAACAGGACAACAGGACAACAGGGCAACAGAACAACAAGACAACAGCACAACAGGACAACAGGACAACAGAACAACAGGACAACAGGACAACAGGACAACAGAACAACAGAACAACAGAACAACAGGGCAACAGAACAACAAGACAACAGCACAAAAGGGCAACAGGACAACAGAACAACAGCACAACAGGACAACAGAACAACAGCACAACAGGACAACAGAACAACAGAACAACAGGACAACAGGGCAACAAGACAACAGGACAACAGAACAACAAGACAACAGGACAACAGAACAACAAGACAACAGCACAACAGAACAACAGCACAACAGGACAACAAGACAACAGGACAACAGAACAACATAACAACAGGACAACAGAACAACAGAACAACATGACAACAGAACAACAGGACAACAGGACAACAGAACAACAGAACAACAGGACAACAGAACAACAGAACAACAGAACAACAGAACAACAGCACAACAGGACAACAGAACAACAGAACAACAAGACAACAGAACAACAAGACAACAGAACAACAAGACAACAGAACAACAGAACAACAGGACAACAGAACAAAAGCACAACATGACAACAGAACAACAGGACAACAGAACAACAAGATAACAGGACAACAGAACAACAAGACAACAGCACAACAGAACAACAGCACAACAGGACAACAAGACAACAGCACAACAGGACAACAGAACAACAGCACAACAGGACAACAGAACAACAGAACAACAGGACAACAGGGCAACAAGACACCAGGACAACAGAACAACAAGACAGCAGGACAACAGAACAATAAGACAACAGCACAACAGAACAACAGCACAACAGGACAACAAGACAACAGGACAACAGAACAACAAGACAACAGCACAACAGAACAACAAGACAACAGGACAACAGAACAACAAGACAACAGAACAACAGAACAACATCACAACAGGACATCAAGACAACAGCACAAATGGAAAACAGAACAACAGCACAACAGGACAACAAGACAACAACACAACATGACAACAGAACAACAGCACAACAGGACAACAAGACAACAGCACAACATGACAACAGAACAACAGCACAACAGGACAACAGGACGACAAGACAACAGAACAACAGGGCAACAGAACAACAGGACAACAGAACAACAGGACAACAGAACAACAAGACAACAGAACAACAGAACAACAGGACAACAGAACAACAGCACAACATGACAACAGAACAACAGGACAACAGAACAACAAGACAACAGGACAACAGAACAACAAGACAACAGAACAACAGAACAACAGGACAACAGAACAACAGCACAACATGACAACAGAACAACAGGACAACAGGACAACAGAACAACAAGACAACAGGACAACAAGACAACAAGACAACAGAACAACAGAACAACAGGACAACAGAACAACAAGACAACAGCACAACAGGACAACAGGACAACAGAACAACAGGACAACAAGACAACAGGACAACAGGGCAACAGGACAACAGAACAACAGCACAACAGGACAACAAGACAACAGGACAACAGGACAACAGGACAACAGGACAACAGGACAACAGGGCAACAGAACAACAAGACAACAGCAAAACAGGACAACAGGACAACAGAACAACAGGACAACAGGACAACAGGACAACAGAACAACAGAACAACAGGGCAACAGAACAACAAGACAACAGCACAACAGGGCAACAGGACAACAGAACAACAGCACAACAGGACAACAGAACAACAGAACAACAGGACAACAGGGCAACATGACAACAGAACAACAGAACAACAAGACAACAGAACAACAGAACAACAGGACAACAGAACAACAGCACAACATGACAACAGAACAACAGGACAACAGAACAACAAGACAACAGGACAACAGAACAACAAGACAACAGAACAACAGAACAACAGGACAACAGAACAACAGCACAACATAACAACAGAACAACAGGACAACAGGACAACAGAACAACAAGACAACAGGACAACAAGACAACAAGACAACAGAACAACAGAACAACAGCACAACAGCACAACATGACAACAGAACAACAGGACAACAGGACAACAGAACAACAGCACAACAGGACAACAAGACAACAGGACAACAGGACAACAGGACAACAGAACAACAGTACAACAGCACAACAGGACAACAGGACAACAGGACAACAGGGCAACAGAACAACAAGACAACAGCACAACAGGACAACAGGACAACAGAACAACAAGACAACAGGACAACAGGACAACAGGACAACAGAACAACAGAACAACAGGGCAACAGAACAACAAGACAACAGCACAACAGGACAACAGGACAACAGAACAACAGGACAACAGAACAACAAGACAACAGGACAACAGGGCAACAGGACAACAGAACAACAGCACAACAACAGGACAACAGAACAACAAGACAACAGGACAACAGGACAACAGGACAACAGAACAACAAGACAACAGGACAACAGGACAACAGGACAACAGAACAACAGAACAACAGAACAACAGGGCAACAGAACAACAAGACAACAGCACAACAGGACAACAGGACAACAGAACAAGAGGACAACAAGACAACAGGACAACAGGGCAACAGGACAACAGAACAACAGCACAACAGGACAACAGAACAACAGAACAACAGAACAACAGGGCAACAGGACAACATAACAACAAGACAACAGAACAACAGAACAACAGGACAACAGAACAACAGCACAACATGACAACAGAACAACAAGACAACAGGACAACAGAACAACAAGACAACAGGACAACAGCACAACAGGGCAACAGGACAACAGAACAACAGGACAAGCGGACAACAGAACAACAGCATAACAGGACAACAGGACAACAGGACAACAGAACAACAGGACAACAGAACAACAGAACAACAGGACAACGGGACAAAAGAACAACAGAACAACAGTACAACAGGACAACAGAACAACAGAACAACAAGACAACAGCACAACAGAACAACAAGACAACAGGACAACAGAACAACAAGACAACAGAACAACAGAACAACATCACAACAGGACATCAAGACAACAGCACAAATGGAAAACAGAACAACAGCACAACAGGACAACAAGACAACAACACAACATGACAACAGAACAACAGCACAACAGGACAACAAGACAACAGCACAACATGACAACAGAACAACAGCACAACAGGACAACAGGACGACAAGACAACAGAACAACAGGGCAACAGAACAACAGGACAACAGAACAACAGGACAACAGAACAACAAGACAACAGAACAACAGAACAACAGGACAACAGAACAACAGCACAACATGACAACAGAACAACAGGACAACAGAACAACAAGACAACAGGACAACAGAACAACAAGACAACAGAACAACAGAACAACAGGACAACAGAACAACAGCACAACATGACAACAGAACAACAGGACAACAGGACAACAGAACAACAAGACAACAGGACAACAAGACAACAAGACAACAGAACAACAGAACAACAGGACAACAGAACAACAAGACAACAGCACAACAGGACAACAGGACAACAGAACAACAGGACAACAAGACAACAGGACAACAGGGCAACAGGACAACAGAACAACAGCACAACAGGACAACAAGACAACAGGACAACAGGACAACAGGACAACAGGACAACAGGACAACAGGGCAACAGAACAACAAGACAACAGCACAACAGGACAACAGGACAACAGAACAACAGGACAACAGGACAACAGGACAACAGAACAACAGAACAACAGGGCAACAGAACAACAAGACAACAGCACAACAGGGCAACAGGACAACAGAACAACAGCACAACAGGACAACAGAACAACAGAACAACAGGACAACAGGGCAACATGACAACAGAACAACAGAACAACAAGACAACAGAACAACAGAACAACAGGACAACAGAACAACAGCACAACATGACAACAGAACAACAGGACAACAGAACAACAAGACAACAGGACAACAGAACAACAAGACAACAGAACAACAGAACAACAGGACAACAGAACAACAGCACAACATAACAACAGAACAACAGGACAACAGGACAACAGAACAACAAGACAACAGGACAACAAGACAACAAGACAACAGAACAACAGAACAACAGCACAACAGCACAACATGACAACAGAACAACAGGACAACAGGACAACAGAACAACAGCACAACAGGACAACAAGACAACAGGACAACAGGACAACAGGACAACAGAACAACAGTACAACAGCACAACAGGACAACAGGACAACAGGACAACAGGGCAACAGAACAACAAGACAACAGCACAACAGGACAACAGGACAACAGAACAACAAGACAACAGGACAACAGGACAACAGGACAACAGAACAACAGAACAACAGGGCAACAGAACAACAAGACAACAGCACAACAGGACAACAGGACAACAGAACAACAGGACAACAGAACAACAAGACAACAGGACAACAGGGCAACAGGACAACAGAACAACAGCACAACAACAGGACAACAGAACAACAAGACAACAGGACAACAGGACAACAGGACAACAGAACAACAAGACAACAGGACAACAGGACAACAGGACAACAGAACAACAGAACAACAGAACAACAGGGCAACAGAACAACAAGACAACAGCACAACAGGACAACAGGACAACAGAACAAGAGGACAACAAGACAACAGGACAACAGGGCAACAGGACAACAGAACAACAGCACAACAGGACAACAGAACAACAGAACAACAGGACAACAGGGCAACAGGACAACATAACAACAAGACAACAGAACAACAGAACAACAGGACAACAGAACAACAGCACAACATGACAACAGAACAACAAGACAACAGGACAACAGAACAACAAGACAACAGGACAACAGCACAACAGGGCAACAGGACAACAGAACAACAGGACAAGCGGACAACAGAACAACAGCATAACAGGACAACAGGACAACAGGACAACAGAACAACAGGACAACAGAACAACAGAACAACAGGACAACGGGACAAAAGAACAACAGAACAACAGTACAACAGGACAACAGAACAACAGAACAACAGAACAACAGAACAACAAGACAACAGAACAACAGGACAACAAGACAACAGAACAACATGACAACAAGACAACAGGACAACAGAACAACAAGACAACAGGACAACAGCACAACAGGGCAACAGGACAACAGAACAACAGGACAACCGGACAACAGAACAACAGCATAACAGGACAACAGGACAACAGGACAACAGAACAACAGGACAACAGAACAACAGAACAACAGAACAACAGAACAACAGGACAACAGGACAACAGAACAACATAACAACAGTACAACAGGACAACAACACAACAGAACAACATGACAACATGACAACAGGACAAGAGAACAACAAGACAACAGGACAACAAGACAACAGGACAACAGAACAACAGAACAACAGGACAACAGAACACAGGACAACAAGACAACAGAACAACAGGACAACAGAACAACAGAACAACAGGACAACAGAACAACAGAACACAGGACAACAAGACAACAGGACAACAGGACAACAGAACAACAGGACAACAGAACAACAGGACAACAGGACAACAGCACAACAGAACAACAGGACAACAGGAAAACAGAACAACAGAACAACAGGACAACAGGACAACAGGACAACAGAACAACAGGACAACAGGACAACAGAACAACAGAACAACAGGACAACAGAACAACAGCACAACAGGACAACAGGACAACAGGACAACAGGACAACAGAACAACAGGACAACAGGACAACAGGACAACAGAACAACAGAACAACAGGACAACAGGAGAACAGCACTTGATGTGATGACACAGGAGAAGTGAATTATGAGTGTGATCTGAGCAGTGAGGGGACTTCCTGATTTAATCAGTATGGATTAACTCAACTCAGACTGACTTCAAGTTACATTTTATATTCTGTGCTTTAGGTTATGAGCGAGAGAGAGAGAGAGAGAGAGAGAGTGTGAAGGAGCGAGAGAGAGAGAGACAGAGAGAGAAAGAGAGAGAGAGAGAGGGGGGAGGGGGGGGCAAGAGGTGCAGGATGGCATACACACTAGGCTGAGGCCTCCACCGTCACAGCGGATGTGTCTGCCTGCTGGTTGGCTGACAGAGACACATCTACTGGAGGATTACGGGAGTAAATGGAATTACCTACCGTTCAAACTCCGAGATAACCATTTCATTATCAGTGTCTCACACACAAGTCGCTTGTCACCTTCCTGTCACACACACCAGTGGAGCAGCAACACACACACGAACACACACACACACACACACACACACACTGTGCCAGACAGGGTCCAATGAACAGCTGACAAACACTCTGTATTTGAAGAATCAAAGATTTAGAAAAGTGATAAATGTGGAGGAAGGTGGGAAAGGACTCGCTCTCCAAAATGTAATGCGGAAAAAAAACTCTGTGTTAAAGTGACAAGCTGAGGCTCCCTGACTCAAGGTAATAATCCCATGTCCCTGAGAAATAAGGCCAGATAATATTGAAGGAGAGTTAATGTGAGATGATTGACCTTTTCCCTTCCCAATCTCCCCTGGCTCTGGTCTGGAAGTCCAGCTTAAACACAAATCCTGGACTAATACGACGCTGTAATACACAAACATCTGTTTTACTCTGAGAGGCCCCCTGACACACACACACACACACACACACACACACATATGCGCCCGCACACACACACGCATACACACCCAGGCACACACACTACGTACACAAATACACACCTTCCCTGTCCCTATCTGTCCCCGTCTGTCTCTCTCTATCCCCATTTGTAACTCAGTCCCTATCTGTCACTCTCTGTCTACATCTGTCACGATCTGTCCCCATCTGTCATAATTGTACCTATCTGTCCCTAACTGTCCCCATCTGTCACTCTCTGTCCCTCTCTGTCCCTCTCTGTCCCTCTCTGTCACTCTCTGTCACTCTCTGTCCCCATCTGTCACTCTCTGTCCTATCAGTCCCTAACTGTCCCCATCTCTCACTCTCTGTCCACATCTGTCACTCTCTGTCCTATCAGTCCCTAACTGTCCCCATCTCTCACTCTCTGTCGTCATCTGTCACTCTCTGTCCCCATCTGTCCCCATCTGTCACTCTCTGTCCCTATCTGTCCCTATCTGTCACTCTCTATCCCCATTTGTAACTCTGTCCCTGTCTGTCCTTCTCTGTCACACAGAGAGTGTGTGAGCGTGTGTGCAGTGCTGCCTCTGCCTATACACAGACTATGTGCCTTGCGTAGGTCCCCGTGGAGGTTAGTGGGCCCCCGACCAACTATATAAAAGTACAAAACCCCAAATAGGAACTCAGTCGGGTCCTCAATTTACTGTTGAGAGTTACAATAGCAGAATACACCAGGTGTCATGAAGAAACGTTGGTAGTGCAATCTGTCACATCTTCTCCTGCATCCTCCCCTCCGGCGTACGACGTCTCAGGAATACTATCCACCAGTCCTGGGATTCATCACTACGCACACCTGTTAATCATTATGGATTCACACCTGGACCTGGATTACCTTCATAATTTCCTCCCCTTTATGTTTCGCTCCTTTATGTTTTCTCACCAGTTGGTATTGTTCGTGTTTACCGGCGTGTTGTTTACCAAGGTGTTGTATAACGGGGTGTTGTTTAACAGAGTGTTGTTTACCGGGGTGTTGTTTACCGGGGTGTTGTTTACCAGAGTGTTGTTTACCGGGGTGTTGTTTACCAGAGTGTTGTTTACCGGGGTGTTGTTTACCGGAGTGTTGTTTAGCGGAGTGTTGTTTACCGGCATGTTGTTTACCGGAGTGTTGTTTAGCGGAGTGTTGTTTACCGGAGTGTTGTTTACCGGAGTGTTGTTTAGCGGTGTGTTGTTTACCAGAGTGTTGTTTACCGGGGTGTTGTTTACCGGGGTGTTGTTTACCGGAGTGTTGTTTAGCGGAGTGTTGTTTACCGGAGTGTTGATTACCGGGGTGTTGTTTACCAAGGTGTTGTTTACTGGAGTGTTGTTTACCGGAGTGTTGTTTACCGGGGTGTTTTTTACCGGGGTGTTGTTTACCGGGGTGTTGTTTACCAGAGTGTTGTTTACCAGAGTGTTGTTTACCAGAGTGTTGTTTACCGGGGTGTTGTTTACCAGAGTGTTGTTTACCAAGGTGTTGTTTACCGGGGTGTTGTTTACCGGCATGTTGTTTACCAGAGTGTTGTTTACCAGAGTGTTGTTTACCGGGGTGTTGTTTACCGGGGTGTTGTTTACCGGGGTGTTGTTTACCGGGGTGTTGTTTACCAGAGTGTTGTTTACCGGCGTGTTGTTTACCGGGGTGTTGTTTACCGGGGGGGTTATTTACCGGGGTGTTGTTTACCAGAGTGTTGTTTACCGGGGTCTTGTTTACCGGGGTGTTGTTTACCGGGGTGTTGTTTACCGGCTCCTTATGGAATTGTTTTGTTACTGGCTTTGTTGTTTATTGAACGTTTCACCTTCACATGCTTCCTGCTTCCTGCTTCCTGCATGTCACCACTTCCACCGAAGTTGGTTCCTCTCCTTGATCGGGCGGCGTTCGGCGGTCGGCGTCGCCGGTCTTCTAGCCATCATCGATCCACTTTTCATTTTCCATTTGTTTTGTCTTGTCTTCCCACTCACCTGGGTTCAAATCCATCATTACATGTTGTGTATTTAACCCTCTGTTCCCCCCCATGTCCTTGTCCGGAGTTGTTTATTGTAAGTGCTTTGTGCACGTTAATTTGGTGTGCGACGGGTTTTGTACCCGTTGATTGTTTGTTCTGATTCTGGTTTTTGTTATTAAACTGCTCCGTTGGAAACACAGTTTTTGCTCTCCTGCGCCTGACTTCTCTGCCGCCAGTACGCACCCCTTACAACGATGGGAGACAGTTACACTACACTACACTCTCAGACGGTCGACGAACAAGGGTACCTTCTACGTTAACACCATGACCAGCTGGCTCAACTGGGGATGGCCGTGGAAGAGGTTCTCCACAGTCTGCAGCATCTCAAACACCCCCGAGAGACGTTGCAGCCCAGTATCGAAGGATACTCTGGATCTACCCAACGGGCGCATGCAGAAACCCGCTCTGCTCAGCGATGCCCGTCTATCCCTCCAGGATAAATACGACGAGAACAGCAACCAGATGCCGCGGCTTCCTCCTTCAGTGCTCTCTCTATTTTTCACACCATTTGGGAGCAGTTATAACATCTCAGATAAAAAATATAGTGATTAATAGGTAAGATCGTTTAGTCAGCCATTATTAGCCGACTGGGCACACAGGGCATGTGCCCAGGGGCCCATTGGTGTTGTTAGTCCCTCTCACTCAGATATCATTAACATGGCGTAATGAAGTCATGAAACAATTTGTAAAAATTTCAGGACATTATCTTTAAAACGGCAACATTTCTTCTATGAAATCTTGATTAGGACCCCCCAAAAAAGGCTAGAGGCTGACCTGTGTCACACACAATATGTAAATATATATATAAATATATACAGTGGGGAGAACAAGTATTTGATACACTGCCGATTTTACAGGTTTCGGCAGTGTATCAAATACTTGTTCTCCCCACTGTATATATTTATATATATATGTATTTTTATCACAAGCTTCGTAAACAACAGGTGTAGACTATCATTGAAACACTTACTTAAGGGTCCTTGAGGGAGAGAGAGGGAGAGAGGTATGAATAGACAAATACCAAATAGACAAATAGACAAATAGACAAATATCAAATAGACAAATAGACAAATAGACAAATACCAAATAGAGAAATATCAAATAGACAGTTACAGCAGCAGGTAAACTTTTGATTCGCTGTTTAAAAGTCTTGTTTCGAAGTCTCATAGCTCGGGGGTAAAATGATGTACTGTGTCGTACTCACCACCCTCTGAGGGCCCAAATCTTTTCAGACTCCTGTGGGGGGGAAGAGTAGCCTGACAAATCACGCTAAATTCAGCTGCTCTGTCGTTCGCTACGTACTTGAGTCTGAAATTGACATCACTGACGTAATTTGTGATGATAAGGGTCGCGAGGAGCGTTGTACAGTTGTCAGCAATCGGATTGTCTCCATCTAATCAGAGCATCAAAGCCAACGACACATTTTCAAATGGTCGCTTCTGGCTCTGACCCAAACCATCAGCTTCTGGACCAATTGGATGGCCCCAATTGTGTTTGCGTAGGGTCGGGGATGTACTCAGATCCAGACTTATTATGGAGAAGAAGCTAACGTCCCTGGGTGTGGCGTTTATCATCACCAGGAGTCTGGGTAGCCAGGCAAGGGGAAGATTCGCCGTCATGCCCTCTTCACAACTGTGTTGGTGTGTGTAGACCACGTTAATTCCTTAGTGATGTGGACACCGGGGAAATTGAAGCTCTCGGGCCCGTCGATGTGGAGGTGGGCCCTGTGTTGAAGGTCAGCGTGGGGGAGGTGTTGTTGCCTACTCTCAACACCTGGTGGCGGCCCGTCAAGATGTCCAGGATCCTGTTGCAGAGGGAGGTGTTTAGTCCCAGGGTCCTTAGCTTAGTAATGAGCTTGGAGGGGACTATGGTGTTGAATGCTGAGCTGAGCTGTAATCAGTGTGTGTGTGTGTGTGTGTGTGTGTGTGTGTGTGTGTGTGTGTGTGTGTGTGTGTGTGTGTGTGTGTGTGTCCGTGTGCGTGTGCGTGCGTGCGTGAGAGTGTGTGAGAGAAGAGAGAGTCCCAGACCCAGTACTGATCAGCATTTTATTATTAATGTCTCCTCAAGGTTAGCAAGAAGAGAGAGTCCCAGACCCAGTACTGATCAGCATTTGATTATTAATGTCTCCTCAAGGTTAGCAAGAAGAGAGAGTCCCAGACCCAGTACTGATCAGCATTTGATTATTAATGTCTCCTCAAGGTTAGCAAGAAGAGAGAGTCCCAGACCCAGTACTGATCAGCATTTGATTATTAATGTCTCCTCAAGGTTAGCAAGAAGAGAGACCTCCTTAATGCAATCAAACATGATTAGATAATTAGCATACAATTTGCATAATGTCTCTGCAATTCATTACCCAGTGAGTGAGTTCATCTCTGTCCCCTGAGAACATCAATCAATCTCCTCTCCTCTCCTCACCACACAAAGAGCAAACACACACACACACACACACACCACAGACACAGAGGTGCGTACATGTCTGTCTCTGTGTCCCCTCTCTACCCAACCTGTCTCTATGTTCCCTCTCTACCCAGCCTGTCTCTCTGTCCCCTCTCTACCCAGCCTGTCTATATGTCCCCTCTCTACCCAGCCTGTCTCTCTGTCCCCTCTCTACCCAGCCGGTCTCTATGTCCCCTCTCTACCCAGTCTGTCTCTATGTCCCCTCTCTACCCAGTCTGTCTCTGTGTCCCCTCTCTACCCAGCCTGTCTCTATGTCCCCTCTCTATCCAGCCTGTCTCTGTGTCCCCTCTCTACCCGGCCTGTCTCTATGTCCCCTCTCTATCCAGCCTGTCTCTATGTCCCCTCTCTACCCAGTCTGTCTCTATGTCCCCTCTCCTCCCTGCCTGTCTCTATGTCCCCTCTCTACCCATTCTGTCTCTATGTCCCCTCTCTACCCAGTCTGTCTCTATGTCCCCTCTCTACCCAGTCTGTCTCTGTGTCCCCTCTCTACCCGGCCTGTCTCTATGTCCCCTCTCTATCCAGCCTGTCTCTATGTCCCCTCTCTACCCAGTCTGTCTCTATGTCCCCTCTCCTCCCTGCCTGTCTCTATGTCCCCTCTCTACCCATTCTGTCTCTATGTCCCCTCTCTACCCAGTCTGTCTCTATGTCCCCTCTCTACCCAGTCTGTCTCTGTGTCCCCTCTCTACCCAGCCTGTCTCTATGTCCCCTCTCTACCCAGCCTGCATCTATGTCCCCTCTCTATCCAGCCTGTCTCTTTGTCCCCTCTCTACCCGGCCTGTCTCTATGTCCCCTCTCTATCCAGCCTGTCTCTACGTCCCCTCTCTACCCAGTCTGTCTCTACGTCCCCTCTCTACCCAGTCTGTCTCTACATCCCCTCTCTACCCAGTCTGTCTCTACGTCCCCTCTCTACCCCTGACAAAAGGAAACACCAACATAAAGTATCTTCATAGGGCATTGTGCCACAACGAGCCAGACCGTCTTCAATGAACCCTGGCATAGATTCTACAAGTGTCTGGAACTCTATCGGAGGGATGCGACACCATTCTTCCATGAGAAATTCCATCATTTGGTGTTTTGCTGATGATGGTGGAAAACACTGTCTCAGGAGTGGCTTCTGATTCTCCCATAAGTGTTCAATTGGGTTGAGATCTGGTGACTGAGACAGCCATGGAATATGGTTTTCATCATTGTCCTGCTCATCAAACCATTCAGTGACCACTCTTGCCCCGTGGATGGGAGGGGGCCATTGTCATCCTAAGGGGCCATAGACACGGAGGCCAAAGTAATGTAATCTCTCTCTCTCTCTTTCATGGCTGTATTACAGCATCAGTCAGTCAACCATAGAAACAACAACTGTCCACAATCACACTACTACCAGTTTCACTCTGCTATGATAACAGAACATTCACTGATATCATTGAGTTACCACCGGTTACACAATGCAGACATATTGCCTTTAAGTAATATAATAATAATAATATATGGTATTTATCCAAAGCAACTTAATCATTCATGCATACTGTATATTTACCACTTTACAGCACCTTGAAGAGGAACTGACAGCGTTTTAAATACTTTGCAGATATGAAACAAACAAGACAATCATAATATCAGTTAAAAATATCAACTATCGCTTCAAAACCAACTTTATCAGGTTTTAAAATATATTCTATTTGACTCAGCGTTCCATGACACTAAGACATTGTTGTCGGAATAGATGGATACAGTTCAGTGCATGGTTCATATAGTTCACCAATATATTTTCTTGAAGGGTCCCAAAAAATATTGCTATCAGGTTGTAAATCACAGCTGGTCTGGTACATTGGTTGCTGCCTCCACACAGTCAGGATGCAGTTTCCGTTTCAATGACTCAATATTTTTAACAAAAATGGAGGACCCTACTAATGTTAACACAAAACAAACAAACAAAGGGCAATAATCACAAGTCAGTCTTAACGTGGATAATTTGCTATGGCACCAAGTATCAAACAAAAGGCCCGTGGGCCAAAAATAGGAAATTCAAGCAAGTCAACAGTTAAGTCATCTACTTTATGAAATTACAGCCTGTTGCACTCGCCTCTGTGAACTCAACTTCAATTGCTTTCGTGTGTCCCGTTTACAAAGCGCAGCTTAGGGAAAGTGTACAGACACATGCCACAGTCCCAACTAGGATACTAAAATGTTGCAGTCTGGCTTGAAAACTTGACAATGAATAACCCAAAAAAGTGCAACAAAATATCAGGCAAAGAAGAAACGTGTAGGCCTGTTACAGCAACATTTGAGCAGTAGGCTATACAACTATAATACATGTTGAATGCTACACAACTATAATACATGTTGAATGCTACACAACTATAATACATGTTGAATGCTACACAACTATAATACATGTTGAATGCTATACAACTATAATACATGTTGAATGCTACACAACTATAATACATGTTGAATGCTATACAACTATAATACATGTTGAATGCTACACAACTATAATACATGTTGAATGCTACACAACTATAATACATGTTGAATGCTACACAACTATAATACATGTTGAATGCTACACAACTATAATACATGTTGAATGCTATACAACTATAATACATGTTGAATGCTACACAACTATAATACATGTTGAATGCTACACAACTATAATACATGTTGAATGCTATACAACTATAATACATGTTGAATGCTACACAACTATAATACATGTTGAATGCTACACAACTATAATACATGTTGAATGCTACACAACTATAATACATGTTGAATGCTACACAACTATAATACATGTTGAATGCTATACAACTATAATACATGTTGAATGCTACACAACTATAATACATGTTGAATGCTACACAACTATTATACATGTTGAATGCTACACAACTATAATACATGTTGAATGCTATACAACTATAATACATGTTGAATGCTACACAACTATAATACATGTTGAATGCTACACAACTATTATACATGTTGAATGCTACACAACTATAATACATGTTGAATGCTATACAACTATAATACATGTTGAATGCTACACAACTATAATACATGTTGAATGCTACACAACTATAATACATGTTGAATGCTACACAACTATAATACATGTTGAATGCTACACAACTATAATACATGTTGAATGCTACACAACTATAATACATGTTGAATGCTATACAACTATAATACATGTTGAATGCTATACAACTATAATACATGTTGAATGCTATACAACTATAATACATGTTGAATGCTACACAACTATAATACATGTTGAATGCTACACAACTATAATACATGTTGAATGCTACACAACTATAATACATGTTGAATGCTACACAACTATAATACATGTTGAATGCTACACAACTATAATACATGTTGAATGCTACACAACTATAATACATGTTGAATGCTACACAACTATAATACATGTTGAATGCTACACAACTATAATACATGTTGAATGCTACACAACTATAATACGTGTTGAATGCTATACAACTATAATACATGTTGAATGCTATACAACTATAATACATGTTGAATGCTACACAACTATAATACATGTTGAATGCTACACAACTATAATACATGTTGAATGCTACACAACTATAATACATGTTGAATGCTATACAACTATAATACATGTTGAATGCTACACAACTATAATACATGTTGAATGCTATACAACTATAATACATGTTGAATGCTACACAACTATAATACATGTTGAATGCTACACAACTATAATACATGTTGAATGCTACACAACTATAATACATGTTGAATGCTACACAACTATAATACATGTTGAATGCTATACAACTATAATACATGTTGAATGCTACACAACTATAATACATGTTGAATGCTACACAACTATAATACATGTTGAATGCTATACAACTATAATACATGTTGAATGCTACACAACTATAATACATGTTGAATGCTACACAACTATAATACATGTTGAATGCTACACAACTATAATACATGTTGAATGCTACACAACTATAATACATGTTGAATGCTATACAACTATAATACATGTTGAATGCTACACAACTATAATACATGTTGAATGCTACACAACTATTATACATGTTGAATGCTACACAACTATAATACATGTTGAATGCTATACAACTATAATACATGTTGAATGCTACACAACTATAATACATGTTGAATGCTACACAACTATTATACATGTTGAATGCTACACAACTATAATACATGTTGAATGCTATACAACTATAATACATGTTGAATGCTACACAACTATAATACATGTTGAATGCTACACAACTATAATACATGTTGAATGCTACACAACTATAATACATGTTGAATGCTACACAACTATAATACATGTTGAATGCTACACAACTATAATACATGTTGAATGCTATACAACTATAATACATGTTGAATGCTATACAACTATAATACATGTTGAATGCTATACAACTATAATACATGTTGAATGCTACACAACTATAATACATGTTGAATGCTACACAACTATAATACATGTTGAATGCTACACAACTATAATACATGTTGAATGCTACACAACTATAATACATGTTGAATGCTACACAACTATAATACATGTTGAATGCTACACAACTATAATACATGTTGAATGCTACACAACTATAATACATGTTGAATGCTACACAACTATAATACATGTTGAATGCTATACAACTATAATACATGTTGAATGCTACACAACTATAATACGTGTTGAATGCTACACAACTATAATACATGTTGAATGCTACACAACTATAATACATGTTGAATGCTACACAACTATAATACATGTTGAATGCTACACAACTATAATACATGTTGAATGCTACACAACTATAATACATGTTGAATGCTACACAACTATAATACATGTTGAATGCTACACAACTATAATACGTGTTGAATGCTATACAACTATAATACATGTTGAATGCTATACAACTATAATACATGTTGAATGCTACACAACTATAATACATGTTGAATGCTACACAACTATAATACATGTTGAATGCTACACAACTATAATACGTGTTGAATGCTATACAACTATAATACATGTTGAATGCTACACAACTATAATACATGTTGAATGCTTTACAACTATAATACATGTTGAATGCTATACAACTATAATACATGTTGAATGCTATACAACTATAATACATGTTGAATGCTATACAACTATAATACATGTTGAATGCTTTACAACTATAATACATGTTGAATGCTACACAACTATAATACATGTTGAATGCTATACAACTATAATACATGTTGAATGCTATACAACTATAATACATGTTGAATGCTTTACAACTATAATACATGTTGAATGCTACACAACTATAATACATGTTGAATGCTATACAACTATAATACATGTTGAATGCTACACAACTATAATACATGTTGAATGCTACACAACTATAATACATGTTGAATGCTACACAACTATAATACATGTTGAATGCTACACAACTATAATACATGTTGAATGCTACACAACTATAATACATGTTGAATGCTACACAACTATAATACATGTTGAATGCTATACAACTATAATACATGTTGAATGCTACACAACTATAATACATGTTGAATGCTACACAACTATAATACATGTTGAATGCTACACAACTATAATACATGTTGAATGCTACACAACTATAATACATGTTGAATGCTACACAACTATAATACATGTTGAATGCTATACAACTATAATACATGTTGAATGCTACACAACTATAATACATGTTGAATGCTACACAACTATAATACGTGTTGAATGCTACACAACTATAATACATGTTGAATGCTACACAACTATAATACATGTTGAATGCTACACAACTATAATACATGTTGAATGCTACACAACTATAATACATGTTGAATGCTATACAACTATAATACATGTTGAATGCTACACAACTATAATACATGTTGAATGCTACACAACTATAATACATGTTGAATGCTACACAACTATAATACATGTTGAATGCTACACAACTATAATACATGTTGAATGCTACACAACTATAATACATGTTGAATGCTATACAACTATAATACATGTTGAATGCTACACAACTATAATACATGTTGAATGCTACACAACTATAATACATGTTGAATGCTACACAACTATAATACATGTTGAATGCTTTACAACTATAATACATGTTGAATGCTATACAACTATAATACATGTTGAATGCTACACAACTATAATACGTGTTGAATGCTACACAACTATAATACATGTTGAATGCTACACAACTATAATACATGTTGAATGCTATACAACTATAATACATGTTGAATGCTACACAACTATAATACATGTTGAATGCTACACAACTATAATACATGTTGAATGCTACACAACTATAATACATGTTGAATGCTACACAACTATAATACATGTTGAATGCTATACAACTATAATACATGTTGAATGCTATACAACTATAATACATGTTGAATGCTACACAACTATAATACGTGTTGAATGCTACACAACTATAATACATGTTGAATGCTATACAACTATAATACATGTTGAATGCTATACAACTATAATACATGTTGAATGCTACACAACTATAATACATGTTGAATGCTACACAACTATAATACATGTTGAATGCTACACAACTATAATACATGTTGAATGCTACACAACTATAATACATGTTGAATGCTACACAACTATAATACATGTTGAATGCTACACAACTATAATACATGTTGAATGCTACACAACTATAATACATGTTGAATGCGTCCATACAGCAATGCTGTATTCAACTGCACCAGTGATCCATGCAGTGGGAAAAATATGAGAAACATGTTTTAAGTTCAAAGTCACAACAAATATAGCTACATTTACGATATGTTGAGTTATTAAATACATTTTGATTAGCAGCAGAGGCTGGACAAATATTAAGTATCTCTTATTTTGTTTGAGTATGTCAAAATGCTATGTACAGCATCTTATGTACAGCACCATAAGTGGACATTATAAAGTGCCATATGTTTTGTAATAAAACAATTGCCTGTTTAGGTCGCTGATGCAATTTTCTTTGTAAAAACAAATAGTCTCTGTCAAGCCCACAAATGTGTTGTATTCTTTTCAATATGGCCTGTGGCTTGATTGAGTTTGACACCCTTAGGCTAGTGTATCTATTTACGTAGCTAGCAATTTTTTGGGGGGCAAGCTAAAAACACGGAGCCAAACATTAGCTAGCTAACTAGCTGCTCGGTGGATGTGATGTCATTGGAGGAGTGGGTGAGTGACTGACTTTTCCCCTTAATATTGATTTACGGTGGCTACAGCAAGAGGTGCAAGTGTCATTTTGGTTAGCTAGCAAGAAATGTGAATTGTTTGCTAGCTAACGTATTTGGCATCGATCAAATGGGCAGGCAAGTTCCAATTCAGTTGTCAAAACGGGGATTGGGACAAGCGTGTATTCACAGACAAGCTGCACAAGGAGGAGCAGGCTACAATTCCCCGTTGTTTCAATGCAATTTTGATGGCCAACTAGGCCGTCAATGTAAATAAGAATTTGTTTATAACTGACTTGCCTAGTTAAATAAACAAATAAAATAAAGTTTGTAATGGTTTATCTAATGTTTGCTCATTCGATTTTTAGCTCAAAGTGAACGATGACAGGCCCAACTGCCTGCAAACACACAGTCCAGTTCAAAGTGAATGATGGCAGGTCCTACTGCCTGTAAACACACAGTCCAGTTCAAAGTGAACGATGACAGGCCCAACTGCCTGCAAACACACAGTCCAGGTCAAAGTGAATGATGGCAGGTCCTACTGCCTGTAAACACACAGTCCAGTTCAAAGTGAATGATGACAGGCCCAACTGCCTGCAAACACACAGTCCAGTTCAAAGTGAATGATGGCAGGTCCTACTGCCTGTAAACACACAGTCCAGTTCAAAGTGAATGATGGCAGGTCCTACTGCCTGTAAACACACAGTCCAGTTCAAAGAGCCCAACTCATTGAACACCACAGTATGTGTCATAATACCCATAAAACCTAGTGTTCGAACGGGGAAATAGTTCCAATAGTTTTTTCTTTTAGAAACACTAACAATAAGGACTGTGTTCCGTGTAGGCTTTCCCTGTCGTGATGTTTTGATAACTGTGTAAATCTCTCTAGGACAAGGTGACTTTTATCAATATATTCCCCTGTATTTACTCCCCAAAAATGCTATGGTAATTAGCTGCTAACGTGGAACTACAAATGCCATGGTGGTCTTGATGAGACTGCCGAATCGAGGCAAAGTCAAGAATCTCTGGATGAACTATCTGATGGTCGCCAAATGTAGTAATTAATAAATTGGCTACATTTCTTTAAAATGGATAATTCTGTGAACTGTCTTGTGCAAGTTTTAAATTGACACAATGCCTGTCAGCTAGAGATGGAGTGTATTAGCTTGTATAACATCTACTTTGATGCTAGTTGGCATTTTCAAATTCGAAAGAGATTTACATGGTTATGAAAACACCATGCCAGGGTAAACCTACGCCAAATACAGACCTTATTTGAGGTGTTTCAAAAATTAATTTGGGGAAAATTAATGGTGCAAAAATGACTGAAACCATTTCCGACTTGCAACAAAAAGCGAGTGCATACAGGTTCGCATTTTTGGCCTCAGTGGGAATTGAACCCACAACCCTCTCAATGATAACACCATGATCTTACCAACAGACACACAGGTCCAGAACCAGAGTCTGTAATGGTACGTATGACATAGTTATAGGGTGCCTGTGAGAGGAGGGTAGAACTGTGCCCTCTATATGAAACCAGATGAATGTAATCTTTCCCTGACCTCAGCACTGTCAGAGCAGTTAAGACATATTGAAATCTATCCTGACAAAGCTTATAGAGAATTATAACACAACATGAATCACACCACGGCCTGCTGGTGCTGGGAAACTGTCAGAAGAGAGGGAGAGAAGGGTGGAAGAGGAGAGAGGGGCAAGAGGAGACAGGGGGGGAAGAGAAGAGAGGGGGAAGAGGAGAGAGGGGGGAAGAGAAGAGAGGGGAAGAGGAAACAGGGGGGAAGAGGAGGGGGAAGAGGAGAGAGAGGGAAGAAGAGAGGGGAGAGATAGATTTTTTGAGCGAATTACATTGAGAGCATTGTGATAGAATGACTCCAGATGAGTCTCTGTCTGTCTGTCTGTCCGTCCGTCCGTCCGTCCGTCCGTCCGTCCGTCCGTCCGTCCGTCCGTCCGTCCGTCCGTCCATCCGTCCGTCCGTCTGTCTGTGTCTCTTGCTCTCTCAATTCAATTTCAATTCAATTTCAATTCAAGGGCTTTATTGGCATGGGAAACATATGTTTACATTGCGAAAGCAAGTGAGGTAGATAATAAACAAAAGTAAAATAAACAATAACAATGTACAGTAAACATTACATTCAAAGAAGTTCCAAAAGACGAAAGAAATGTCAAATGTCATATTATGTCTATGCAGCGTTGTAACGAATAGTTAAAGTAAAAAATGGAAAATAAATAAATATGGGTTGTATTTACAATGGTGTTTGTTCTTCACTGGTTGCCCTTTTCTTGTGGCAACAGGTCACACATATTGCTGCTGTGATGGCACACTGTGGCATTTCACCCAGTAGATATGGGAGTTTATCAAAACTGGGTATGTTTTCGAAATTCTTTGCGGGTCTGTGTAATCTGAGTTAAAAATCTGTTTCTTATATGGTCATACATTTTGCAGGAGGTTAGGAAGTGCAGCTCAGTTTCCATTTGGTGTTCTACGTTGTACATGGAGGATATTTTAGCAGAATTCTGCGTGCAGAGTCTCAATTTGGACTTTGTCCCATTTTTTGAATTCTTGGTTGGTGAGAGGACCCCAGACCTCACAACCATTAAGGGCATTGGGTTCTATAACTGATTGAAGTATTTTTAGCCAGATGCCCTTACCTGTGGCGCTGATGTTCAGGCCGAGGTATGTATAGTGCTTTGTGTGCTGTAGGGCAACAGTGTCTAGATGGAATTTGTATTTGTTGTCCTTGCAACTGGACCTTTTTTGGAACGCCATTATTTTTGTCTTCCTGAGATTTACCGTCTGGGCCCAGGTCTGGCAGAATCTTTGCAGATGATCTAGGTGCTGCTGTAGGCCCTCCTTGGTTGGTGACAGAAGCACCAGATCATCAGCAAACAGTAGACATTTGGACTTCAGATTCTAGTAAGGTGAGGCTGGGTGCTGCACTGTCTCTCTCTCTCCTTCTGTGATTCCATCTTTGTCTTCCTGTATCCTGTGTTGGATGCAAATAGAGCCGGAATGGAGATCCTGTCTGCTTAACAGGAGCTGACAGGGGGGCTGATGGGTAATAATGTCTGCCTTCTCGTGGAGAGATTAAACACAGGAAGCAGGAAGTAAGACAGACAGGAGAATTGAGGGAAGGAGAGAGGTAAAGAGGAGGAGGAGGAGGAAAAGGGAAGGAGAGATGGAAGGAGAGGGAGAGGAGGAGTAGGGAAGGAGGAGGAGTGAGGAAGGAGAGAGAGAAGGAGAGAGGGAAGGAGGAGGAGGAAAGATGAGTAGGGAAGGAGAGAGATAGGAGGAGTAGGGCAGATGAGTAGGGAAGGAGAGAGATAGGAGGAGGAGGGAAGATGAGTATGGAAGGAGATAGAGGAGGAGGAGGGAAGGAGAGAGGGAAGAGGAGTAGGGAAGGAGAGGGAGGAGGAGGAGGGAAGGAGAGAGAGGAGTAGGGAAGATGAGTAGGGAAGGAGAGAGATAGGTGGAGGAGGAGGGAAGGAGAGAGAGAGGAGGAGGAGGGAGGATGAGTAGGGAAGGAGAGAGGGAAGAGGAGGAGGGAAAGAGAGAGAGAGGAGGAGGAGGGAATGAGAGAGAGAGGAGGGGGAGGGAAGGAGAGAGGGAAGAGGAGGAGGGAAGGAGAGGGAGGAGGAGGAGGGAAGGAGAGAGAGGAGGAGTAGGGAAGATGAGTAAGGAATGAGAGAGAGGGGATGAGGAGGGAATGAGAGAGAGAGGAAGGGGAGGGAAGGAGAGAGGGAAGAGGAACTGGGAAGGAGAGGGAGGAGGAGGGAAGGAGAGAGAGGAGGAGTAGGGAAGATGAGTAGGGAAGGAGAGAGAGAGGAGTAGGAGGGAAGGAGAGAGAGAGAGAGGAGGAGGAGGAGGGAAGGAGAGAGAGAGAGGAGGAGGAGGAGGAGGGAAGGAGAGAGAGAGGAGGAGGAGGGAAGGAGAGAGAGGAGGAGTGGGGAAGATGAGTATGGAAGGAGAGAGAGAGGATGAGGAGGGAAGGAGAAGGAGAGAAGCAGGAGGGAAGAAGAGAGAGAGGAGAAGGAGGGAAGGAGAGAGAGAGGAGGAAGAGGGAAGGAGAGAGGGATTCAGTCAGCACAGGCGGAAGATGTTGATAAAACACTGGGGCTTAGTGTACCTCTCTGGGTTTCCATTTGGGTAAGGGACAGGGAGTATTTCTCTTTACTTCATTGGGAAGAGAAGAGTATTGCATATTATTGTCGGCCAATAGCATTCTATGACTCCACAGTCTGGTTTACTAAAGAAAGTGACACTGCGTTTTCATTGATAATGCATTTTAATTGAAATGCTGGGCATTTATTTGCTTTCAAGCTAATTTTATCCCTTTGAATGTCCAGGGAGCTGTGAGGGATTTACAGTGAAGTCGGTCAGAGGAGAACAGAGGCAGCTAGTGCTTCACGTTCCTCTGGTTCATCAGCCCCACACTGTAAAGCAGTCACTATGGTGTGAACGTACAGGGTGGTTTGAAAACGACACACCTTTTTCAGGATACACATATCTCTCTGGTGTGTGCTCATAGCAGTTTTCCAAGAGGCCAATTGGTGGGACTCGGTCGTGCCTGCACATTTACCAACCCAAATTCCAAATGATTGTCTGCACATGAATCATTTTTGCAATCGAGGCTAAAGACTTGATTATGGCCAAAAACTTGTTTTGTTCATGATAAAAGGACGTACAGACATTTCAAGCAGGTTAGGCTTTATTAGAAGGTATATTCTGTCTTCTCGCAGGCAGGCAGCCATTCAGAGAGCCAGACACAGCCAGGATGTGTCCCAGTGGGGATCTCCCCAAGGCAGCCCCATTCCCAGGCCATGACTAAATCAGCATATGTATGTGTGTGTGTGTGTGTGTGTGTGTGTGTGTGTGTGTGTGTGTGTGTGTGTGTGTGTGTGTGTGTGTGTGTAACACAATACTCCAGTGACAAACTAAAAATAGAACACATCTATTAAAGTGTGTGTCCCTGGTCAACTAACTGTGACCTTCTCTCTCTCTCTCTCTCTCTCTATATATATATATATATATATATATATATATATATATATTAATATCACTCTCTCTCTCTTTCTCTCTAGATATATATTAATATCACTCTCTCTCTCTCTCTAGATATATATTAATATCACTCTCTCTCTCTCTCTCTCTCTCTTTCTCTCTAGATATATATTAATAACACACTCTCTCTCTTTCACTTTCTCTCTCTCTTTCTCTTTCTCTTTATTTCTCTCTCTCTCTCGCACACTCTCTGTCTCTCCCCTTCATCTCTCCCCCCTCCATCTCACTCTATATCCCTAACTTCTCTCTTAAACTAATCCTCTGTCTACCCCTCCCTGTCCTCTCCATCCTCACCCCTCTCTCTACCCCTCCCTGTCCTCTCAATCCTCACCCCTCTCTCTACCCCTCCCTGTCCTCTCCATCCTCACCCCTCTGTCTACCCCTCCCTGTCCTCTCCATCCTTACCCCTCTCTCTACCCCTCCCTGTCCTCTCCATCCTCACCCCTCTCTCTACCCCTCCCTGTCCTCTCCATCCTCACCCCTCTGTCTACCCCTCCCTGTCCTCTCCATCCTCACCCCTCTCTCTACCCCTCCCTGTCCTCTCCATCCTCACCCCTCTCTCTACCCCTCCCTGTCCTCTCCATCCTCACCCCTCTCTCTACCCCTCCCTGTCCTCTATATCTCACAAGAGATGGATTAAATCATATTGCAGCACCACGTCATACATTGCAGTCGTTAAGGTCCGACACTACATTGTATTTCAGGTATGAAACAGTAACCAAAATCAGGTTATCACATCCTAATCTACATAATCCACTTCAGACAATGGAGGAGAAACTGGTAAAATGGGAAAAGATCATTCCTGAACATCATTCAAATATCTCCCAACCTATAGTCATCAAACTGAGAGCCTTGTCTTCCCAAAACCCAATCCGTAATCCAATAATCCAGTACTCAACATATTTACAGCTCCACTGCCTCCCTCCCTCATTTAGACTCAGTCAGCCCTCTGTCTGTTTTACAACTTTAAATTAACGTTCATTTAATTAACTTGCTTAATCCAAGCACCCTTGTTGAGCTTCCATTAGGCAGGGGCCGATAAACACACAGAGAGGCAAACACAATACAGCAACTCACTGCATTACTCCAGGGGAGTGTTTCACTTTAGACTCCAGACCGTTGTTAGAAAACACACAGCAATGTTTAACACACAGAGAAACACATGCAGTATTTGACATGACACTCACTCAATCTAGCCCAAGAGAGGATGAAGAAAGACTGATCTGTACCTTTGCTTTTAGCTAGGGGAGGAGGAGAGAAGAGGTTGTATATCCACAGTGGCGGAAGAGGAGGATGAGGAGGAAGAGGAGGCGAGAAGAGGTTGTGTATCCACAGTGGCGGAAGAGGAGGAAGAGGAGGAGAGAAGAGGTTGTGTATCCACAGTGGCGGAAGAGGAGGAAGAGGAGGAGAGAAGAGGTCGTGTATCCACAGTGGCGGAAGAGGAGGATGAGGAGGATGAGGAGGAAGAGGAGGAGAGAAGAGGTCGTGTATCCACAGTGGCGGAAGAGGAGGATGAGGAGGATGAGGAGGAGAGAAGAGGTCGTGTATCCACAGTGGCGGAGGAGAAGGAAGAGGAGGAAGAGGAGGAGAGAAAACCAACAGTGAATAGTTTGATGTGAAAGAATGCTCGATGAGTACAAAACACACATTAATATATTCATATTAACAAAATCAACACACAGTAGCAACTTGGCAGTGTAGTATAATCAGACCACACTACAGACCACACAGTCCTTCACACACTACACATTAACACACACACACACATACACACACACACACACAATCATGCAGTACTCTAGGTTTATGTTAAAATCTGCATGCGAAAAAACAACTATTTCAGTTAGTTTGTATCTGAGATGGCAAAATACTCCTCTTTTGATATTGTTAATGTAACACTGTAACATGATGTAACACTGTAACATGATGTAACACTGTAACATGATGTAACACTGTAACATGATGTAACACTGTAACATGATGTAACACTGTAACATGATGTAACACTGTAACACTGATGTAACACTGATGTAACACTGATGTAACACTGATGTAACACTGATGTAACACTGATGTAACACTGATGTAACACTGTAACATGATGTAACACTGTAACATGATGTAACACTGTAACATGATGTAACACTGATGTAACACTGTAACATGATGTAACACTGATGTAACACTGTAACACTGATGTAACACTGATGTAACACTGATGTAACACTGATGTAACACTGATGTAACACTGATGTAACACTGATGTAACACTGTAACATGATGTAACACTGTAACATGATGTAACACTGTAACATGATGTAACACTGATGTAACACTGTAACATGATGTAACACTGATGTAACACTGATGTAACACTGTAACATGATGTAACACTGTAACATGATGTAACACTGATGTAACACTGATGTAACACTGTAACATGATGTAACACTGTAACATGATGTAACACTGATGTAACATTGTAACATGATGTAACACTGATGTAACACTGTAACATGATGTAACACTGATGTAACACTGTAACATGATGTAACACTGATGTAACACTGTAACATGATGTAACACTGATGTAACACTGTAACATGATGTAACACTGTAACATGATGTAACACTGATGTAACACTGTAACATGATGTAACACTGTAACATGATGTAATGCTGTACATTGATGTAACACTGTAACATGATGTAACACTGATGTAACACTGTAACATGATGTAACACTGATGTAACACTGTAACATGATGTAACACTGATGTAACACTGTAACATGATGTAACACTGATGTAACACTGTAACATGATGTAACACTGTAACATGATGTAACACTGATGTAACACTGTAACATGATGTAACACTGATGTAACACTGATGTAACACTGTAACATGATGTAACACTGTAACATGATGTAACACTGATGTAACACTGTAACATGATGTAACACTGATGTAACACTGATGTAACACTGTAACATGATGTAACACTGTAACATGATGTAACACTGATGTAACACTGTAACATGATGTAACACTGTAACATGATGTAATGCTGTACATTGATGTAACACTGTAACATGATGTAACACTGATGTAACACTGTAACATGATGTAACACTGATGTAACACTGTAACATGATGTAACACTGATGTAACACTGTAACATGATGTAACACTGTAACATGATGTAACACTGTAACATGATGTAACACTGATGTAACACTGTAACATGATGTAACACTGTAACATGATGTAACACTGTAACATGATGTAACACTGTAACATGATGTAACACTGTAACATGATGTAACACTGTAACATGATGTAACACTGTAACATGATGTAACACTGTAAAATGATGTAACACTGTAACATGATGTAACATTGTAACATGATGTAAAACTGTAACATGATGTAACACTGTAAAATGATGTAACATTGTAACATGATGTAACACTGTAACATGATGTAACACTGTAACATGATGTAACACTGTAACATGATGTAATACTGTAAAATGATGTAATGCTGTACATTGATGTAACGCTGTACATTGATGTAACGCTGTAACATGATGTAACATGATGTAATACTGGTGTAACATTGTAACATGATGTAACACTGTAATATGATGTAATGCTGTACATTGATGTAACGCTGTAACATGATGTAACACTGTAACATGATGTAATACTGTAACATGATGTAACACTGGTGTAACATTGTAACATGATGTAACACTGTAACATGATGTAATGCTGTACATTGATGTAACGCTGTACATTGATGTAACGCTGTAAAATGATGTAACACTGTAACATTATGTAACACTGGTGTAACATTGTAACATGATGTAACACTGTAATATGATGTAATGCTGTACATTGATGTAACGCTGTAACATGATGTAACACTGTAACATGATGTAATACTGTAACATGATGTAACACTGTAACATTATGTAATACTCTAACATGATGTAACACTGTAACATGATGTAACACTGTAACATGATGTAACACTGTAACATGATGTAATACTGTAACATGATGTAAAACTGTAACATGATGTAACACTGTAAAATGATGTAACACTGTAACATGATGTAACACTGTAAAATTATGTAACATTGTAACATGATGTAACACTGATGTAACATTGTAACATGATGTAATACTGTAACATGATGTAACACTGTAACATGATGTAACACTGTAAAATGATGTAACATTATGTAAAATGATGTAACACTGTAACATAATGTAACACTGTAACATGATGTAATACTGTAACATGATGTAACACTGTAACACGATGTAACACTGTAACATTGATGTAACACTAACATGATGTAACATTGATGTAACGCTGTAACATTGATGTAAAATAAATGTAACGCTGTACATTGATGTAACGCTGTACATTGATGCAACGCTGTACATTGATGTAACACTGTCACAATGTTATTAACATCACATATAGAGGAACATTTGCATTTGTCATCTGAAGAGAACATTTTCGAAACATCACAAAAAAAACACACAAACACGCTGAAACAAATGATGGTGAGAAAAGAAGAGAGAGGCCTACCTTGCTCCGCCATCATCATATGTGAAAATCCTTTTAGGGAACGAACGAACGAGAGAAAGATGGAGAAAAAAGGAGAGAGAGAGAGAGAGAGCACTTCAGAACCTATTTTTCAAATACTATATAGGTACAGTATTGTGATGGCCCATATTTTCCCGTGAGAGAAAGTATAACATTTATTTAACTAGGCAAGTCAGTTAAGAACAAATTCTTATTTACAATGACGGTCTACTCCAGCCAAACCCTAACCCGGACGACGCTGGGCCAATTGTGCGCCGCCCTACGGGACTCCCAAACACGGCCGGTTATGATACAACCTGGAATCGAACCAGGGTCTGTAGTGAGATTCAGTGCCTTAGACTTCTACACCACTACATAAGCTTCCCACAGCTTATGTAGCCTTCTGTAATAGTTTAACTTAAGAAGTAGCTATGTAGTAGTACAGACACATCTTTGTAGGAGTATTTAGGTTATAACAACATGACTGCCAAAAACACACCCAAAAATATTTTCCATCCTAAGAAATGCTATGTTTTTATTAGTACCATGTACAGATGTATGTAGGATCTTCATTTGACTGACAACTTTCCAATGCAAGAAATAAAAACATGTCTAGTGTATTAGAGATTTAAAAAGGGTTCTGAAGTTTGTAAGTTCCTCTTAGATATGTTAGACTTGATTTATCAACCCCTACAAAAATGTACATTAATTATAATCCACATAATAATTCACATTTCCTGTTTCTCTGGGATAATTTTCCTGCTGTTGCAAACTGGCTCAAATGAAGATCCTACATCTGTATATAACAAGTGGTCAATGATTTTTATATTTCTAAGAGGAGATAGTTTTCCTCTGAAAAGTTACCTGGAATATTGTCGTTGACCTCTGGAAGAAGAAGAAAAAGAACAAAGAAGAAAAGAAAGAGTTACATCATTAGAATCCCTCTTATTTCATTGGCAGGAAGTCTATCACGTAAACGTAACACACCTGACACCTGACACACCTGACACCTAACACACCTAACACACCTGACACCTGACATACCCAACACCTAACACACCTGACACCTGACACACCTGACACACCTGATACCTGACACCTAACACACCTGACACACCTGACACACCTGATACCTGACACCTAACACACCTGACACACCTGACACACCTGACACCTAACACACCTGACACACCTGATACACCTGATACACTTGACACACCTGATACACCTGACACAACTGACACACCTAACACACCTGACACCTAACACACCTGATACCTGACACCTAACACACCTAACACACCTGACACCTAACACCTAACACACCTGACACACCTGACACACCTGACACACCTGACACTGTCCTGTTCATGGATATAGTGAGTGTATGTTACAGTAAAATATATTACATTGGAGGGAATATATTGTAGCGAGAGAGAACATCACTGTCATCATCTCATCTGTCCCATCCTGTGAAAGGGGATCATATCACCAGAACAGCCCTTTGACCCCCAAATACATCCAGAAAAACATTGAGGAAGCATATTTCTGCTTCAGTAACACAGGTAAACAAACACACACACACACAGCTGGAACATAAATCTAAGCTAGCAGAAGCACCAGATCCCTGTTAGCAGGTGGTGAATTTATGATGAAGGCGTGTGAGTAGGAGTGAGAGAGGAGAGATGAGTGCTATTAATCCTCTCTGTCCCATACCCTTGGTTGTCTCTCTCTCTGCAGACACAAACTCTACCAAACAGACAACTTTCCTATTCATTAGAAGACCTCATACTTAGGAAGTTGCAATATTAAAACACTTCTGTACATGTCATGATAAACCTTTGACTTGTATCTAATGCCAGGAGCTTTTCCTGATCAGGTCATGTGATCAGGATACTTCATGTCCCATCTTGTCTTATTGGTTTTTAAAAAGCTGAGAGAACTCTCACACAGGCTGAGGATTAGAGCTTGGGAATTGGGTTGGATGGGTTGGATTTGAATCAGCTATGTTGTGCTAGGACAAACAAAACAAATTGTGCACCCCTTGTGGTCCCCAGGAACGAGTTTGGCGTCCCCAGGAACGAGTTTGGCGTCCCCAGGAACAAGTTTGGGGTCCCCAGGAACGAGTTTGGGAATTGGGCCATCGGTACCAGGCCAGGGCTGAGACAAGACAGCAGAGACACACCATTAAACAGACCGACAAGACATTTGTTTTAGGGGGAAAAATACAAATGCAGGCAGGGCCAGTTCAAATGACTTAGCCATGTTTGATGCAGCGTCTTTTCCCATTGTTTTATAATTGAAACCTTGACAATATAATAACGTGAAAACTATTAAGATGAAATGGTAGCTTTGGTTCTTTCCCACCAATCTGTCTCAGTGTAAGTCTGCTGATTAGCACCGACCACAGGCAGTGATTAAGAAAGGAAATTATCACCCGTCTAATTGAGTCGGTCTCCATTAAAGGCTTCAGAGATGTGTTAGAGATTAATTTAAATCATTTCACGATCCAGATATTAGATATGTATTGGAGATGTAGAGATTCAACTCAAATTATTTTTACCAGACAGATATTACTTTACGTATTAGGTATTAATTTAGTCACCGAGCAAATTCCATCTGTCTGAACATAGGACAAGCTGTTTAAATAGCACGCGTGTGCCTGCGTGCGTTTGTGCATGTGTGTGTGTGTGCCTGCGTGCGTTTGTGCATGTGTGTGCGTGTGCCTGCGTGTGTGCGTACGTACATGTGTTCGTGAGTGTTCAATGTAATCTCCTCTAAATCTCCTCTTCAGAAGGGGTCCTCTAGTATTGTCTGGTGTCAATAGAGTGTTGAAGCCCACAACGTAACCTCCTGACCGTGGCATTCAAATGGCTCAGTCCCAGGAGAGGACACTGAGGAATTAGCCAGATTAGAAAGAAGAAGGGTGTGTGGATGGTGTGAGAATGTGACGTGTGTGTGTGTGTGTGTGTGTCCCTCTTCATTTGTTTTTAATCTGACCTACTCTTAAAATGACAGACTATTTCTATAGTATTGTTTGGTTTTTCCCACCAGTGGACACACACACACACACACACACACACACACACACACACACACACACACACGCGTCTAGTGAATAGGTTTGCGCTGAATGTTTTCTCTTCATTCTTCATTGAACTATTACGTAGCGGATACATGACCATTAGTCTCTACTAGGGCTGTGGTGGTCATGACATTTCGCCAGCCGGTGACTGTCAAATTACTGTCGGTCTCAAAGTAATTGACTGTTAATTAACATAAACCCATTTAGCATCTCTTGGCGTCCACACATTCCACATTCTACATTTAAAAAAGTCTAACAAACCCATTTAATATAGCCTACACCTTCACAATAAATCCATGTAATATAGCCTACACCTTCACAATAAATCCATGTAATATAGCCTACACCTTCACAATAAATCCATTTAATATAGCCTACACCTTCACAATAAACCCATTTAATATAGCCTACACCTTCCCAATAAACCCATTTAATATAGCCTGCACCTTCACAATAAATCCATGTAATATAGCCTACACCTTCACAATAAATCCATGTAATATAGCCTACACCTTCACAATAAATCCATTTAATATAGCCTACACCTTCACAATAAATCCATTTAAAATAGCCTACACCTTCACAATAAACCCATTTAATACAGCCTACACCTTCACAATAAATCCATGTAAAATAGCCTACACCTTCACAATAAATCCATGTAATATAGCCTACACCTTCACAATAAATCCATGTAATATAGCCTACACCTTCACAACAAATCCATGTAATATAGCATACACCTTCACAATAAATCCATGTAATATAGCCTACACCTTCACAATAAATCCATGAATTATTTTTAGACAGATCTAAAGAAAAATGATAATGTGAAAATGTAGTGTATTTCAGAAGAACAGAATAGCGTACTCTGAGTTGTCCTGATGTTAGGTCCTGATGTGGCTATGACATATGGCTGTGGGCTACACTAGTTCATTTAGCAGAAATTCCGTGCCATTATTTTTGAACAATTGAACAAAGCTGAACAAAAAAAGAGCTGAATAAAAAATAAAGGATATTTTCTCCAAAGGATTTGAGGGTTGTGCACACATGCAGCTATTCTGTGTTGAGCAGTTAACAAATAAATAGGTACTCTTGTATGCTTAATTAAGAGTTATTCATATCATTTTAGTTGTTCTACGAACGTTGGGCTATACAGTGGGGAGAACAAGTATTTGATACACTGCTGATTTTGCAGGTTTTCCTACTTACAAAGCATGTAGAGGTCTGTCATTTTTTATCATAGGTACACTTCAACTGTGAGAGACGGAATCTAAAACAAAAATGCAGAAAATCACATTGTATGATTTTTAAGTAATTCATTTGCATTTTATTTTTTGATTTTTAATACATTGTAAGGCTGCCTGATGCGACTCTAATGATAATTTGAAAAAAGTTGCTTGAAAGGCATGAGCTCAGCTTTGTTTTTTTTTTTGCGCAGGCTGTACACACTTCATCAGTCTCTGATTCACAATTTGACAAGAACTTGGTAATGCCTTGAATTTCCCTGTAATGCACCTCCCCCCCCCCCCCCCCCAAAAAAAAAACATGCCTTTTGCGGCCAGTGGCTATTGTTCCCTTCTCCCTGAGTGCTGCATGCTCGGACACACCTCTCACTCACAAGGCTCTCCATCACAGGCTACAAGTGAAGACAGACACTTCTAGGATGCAACTGCGTGCGTCCTTATCCAATTCCGAGGTGCATAATGAAGATATTGGAAGAACTGTCCACATTTACTTTTCGTCAGCCAACAAGATGAGTAGGCCTTATGAACAGCAAAAGCACTAGCCTATGTCAATTTACTATACTCCATTGTTCAAAAGTTGTGTCACGCCCTGACCTTAGTAATCTTTGTTTTCTTTATTGTTTTGGTTAGGTCAGGGTGTGACATGGGTGATGTATGTGTTTTTGTACTGTCTAGGGGTTTTGTAGGTTTATGGGGTCGTTTACTATCTAGGTGTTTATGTATGTCTATGGTTGACTAGAGTGGTTCTTAATTAGAGGCAGCTGTTTATCGTTGTCTCTAATTGGGAACCGTATTTAGGTAGCCATCTTCTTCGGGTAATTCGTGGGTTATTATCTATGTCTAGTTGCCTGTGTCTGCACTGGTTATATATAGCGTCACGTTCGTTTGTTGTTTTGTAAGTTTGATTTAGTGTTCTTCCTTCATTAAATATAGAAGATGTATTCATATCACACTGCGCCTTGGTCTCCTCTCTACGACGATCGTGACAAGTTGACCTATTCTATTCTGTGCGAGAAATAAATATTCCAAACACATTCGGGGACAGCTGTGGGATACGATAGATCCCAAATTAATACAACCACTAGCATCAAACTTTTTAAGCAATGAACAGAACTGAATGTTTAAAATGTGATAAACTGTTAAGCTTACATTATAAGCACAGCAATGCGGCAGTGGGCATCATTCACAAGTAATAATATATCAACCACAAGTGATAGGCTAATACTGTCACCCATCAGACTATTCTTGATTTAATCTTGTCTTTACATATACTAAATAATAAATGTTGGAAATGCCATCCATGTAGGCTATACTCATGTTGTAAAGATAAGAAATGTGCTTAATATTAGGAAAGTTGAGAAATAAATATAGTATGAAAAGCTGATGGTATCCTCCTCTTTTTAATAGAGGCCATCACTCTGTTTTCTCGTGCAATTGCATAGCCTATAGAAGTGTTTGATTAGATGTTCGATTACATAGTCTAGAAGCTTCAGTAATAATCTAGAAGCTTCAGTTATAGTCTAGAAGCTTCAGTAATAGTATAGAAGCTTCAGTTATAGTCTAGACGCTTCAGTAATAATCTAGAAGCTTCAATTATAGTCTAGAAGCTTGAGTTATAGTCTAGAAGCTTCAGTTATAGTCTAGAAGCTTCAGTAATAATCTAGAAGCTTCAGTAATAGTCGAGAAGCTTCAGTTATAGTCTAGAAGCTTCAGTTATAGTCTAGAAGCTTCAGTAATAGTCTAGAAGCTTCGGAAATAGTCTAGAAGCTTCAGTTATAGTCTAGGTGCTTCAGTATGTAGGACTATCCCAGATTGGTGACATAGGGTGAGTGGTGCGGTCTGTGGGCCTAAGAGTATCTGTGGTATGTGTGTATTTACGTTTGTCTGAGTGTAGATTCTGTATTTACGATCCAGCAGTGTTATACTATATATTTAAAGCAGCAGTACCTTGGCACGCCGTCCACATAAATACGTCTCGGCCCCAGTAAAACGTTTTTAATTTTCCCATGATTGTCTGAGCTCCTTGTTCACAGCCGCAGCCCGCACACACACACACACACACACACACACACACAAACAAACACACACAGGTCCAGGCCCCGCCCCTGACTAAGCCTCCTATCAGCGGTCTGCAGCAAACAGCACAGACAGGGAAAGCAGTCATAAATCAGCTGGAGAAGAGCGTCTGCTGACGGGTTGTAAATCAGGGTGAGACAGAACCTCACACGACCCAGGCCGCTGCAGCCCTGTCAAGCCTCGCTTCATGTAGCAGGGGGCCTGGTGATGGAGGACTGGGAGTGGAGGTCTAGAGGAAGCAAGGTGAGGTATAGCATCTCTTGCTATCGATAGATAGATGGGCTTTTCCACTCGAGGTAAAACACTCAGACAAGGGGTTTTAACTTTGTCCATTACATACAGGTCAGCCATGTTCTTTTCTTTGCAGTCTTTCCTGAGGATTTGTCTGCAGTGAGAGAGAACCGGTCACCAGAGTTTGACACACAAACACACACACACACACACACACACACACACACACACACACACACACACACACACACACACACACACACACACACACAGTTATACTCCCTCAATTCAATCATGGAAGGAAACCAAAGCAGCTTAAGGCCTAGATTCAATCAGATCAAGTGTTAACTGGCTATAGCCGACACTCGCTGCGTAAAGAGAGAAAACACTAACCCAGGGGTTCCCAAATGTTTTCACTCAGGCCCCCCTTCCAGCAATGCTATACATTTTGCAATGGCTAATGTGTATTCATGTAATATTTGAGTGACTAACAAAATCTAAGGGCAAAAAAAAAAGTTGGGGCTGGCATGGGTTATAAATATCTCTCTAAGGTATGCGATAACTGACATGACAAGAGGAACTGATGATCCACTACCCAATTTGGAAATTGCACCTTGTACTTTCTACTATTACAACTTTCAAGAGTAAGTTGATTTATTTTTATTTTTTTCGGGGGGTGGGGGGGCACTGCCTTGCAGCTTGGGAACCACCACTCTAACCTACTAAAGACACAGGGCAATAAGTAACAGGGAATATAAGAAATAGCATTACCTCTCTAATAGCTCTGATTTTCTCACCGGATCTGAAATTAATTCACGGAAAAGCCAATGAATGGATTACTGTTGTTTCAGCGGACCTTAATAAATCATAAATTAATTTATTCACTCTCCGTTTAGAAATGAAAACGCCTTTCTTATGCTCCTTCCAAGAAATCATACTCCTTCCAATTACTATGCTCCTTCCAATTACTATGCTCCTTCCAATTTCTATGCTCCTTCCAATTACTATGCTCCTTCCAATTACTATGCTCCTTCCAAGAAATCATGCTCCTTCCAATTACTATGCTCCTTCCAATTACTATGCTCCTTCCAATTACTATGCTCCTTCCAATTACTATGCTCCTTCCAAGAAATCATGCTCCTTCCAATTACTATGCTCCTTCCAATTACTATGCTCCTTCCAATTACTATGCTCCTTCCAATTACTATTCATAAAAATAATTTTGTTGTCTGACCATGAACAATACCTTCTGGGGAGGAGAAGAAGAGGAGATGGAAGAGAAAAGGAGATGGAAGAGAAGAGGAGATGGAGGAGAAGAGGAGATGGAGGGTTGTGATTGAGTCAAAGCAGTTCCAGAATGTTCTGGAACACAAAAGGATGTGATTCTAACACCTGCCATTGCGTGATTGGGGAAGAAAAGGGCTCAGGAACCCCCCGTTCTCTCTATAGGCATCCTTATCAGTGCCTGCAGGGCGGCCCCATGAACCTGAACCTCGGTGGCTAGCCATGCTGCTAACCGCGGATAGATTAGCACTCTACTTTTGCAACCACACAGGGATAATAACACACACTGGGTCAGAGAGATGACTGAGTCAACAACAAAGTCAGAACGTTTCAAAGTAAGTCCAAGAAGCCTTTGGAAAATCATAAAAATTATCTATTGACTAGGACGGAGGAAGGAAAGACATTAAGGTTCAAGACTAAACTTACAATTATGGACATACTACACTAACGGGCACAAGGTTTAGACCTACTCATTCAAGGGTTTTCCTTTATTTTGTTGTGTTCTACATTGTCAAATATTAGTGAAGACATCAAAACTATGAAATGACACATGTGGAATCATGTAGTAACCAAAAAAGTGTTTAACAAATCAATGTTGATGTCTTCACTATTATTTGACCATGTAGAACACAACAAAATAAAGGAAAACCCTTGAATGAGTAGGTCTAAACCTTGTGCCCGTTAGTGTAGTATGTCCATAATTGTAAGTTTAGTCTTGAACCTTAATGTCTTTCCTTCCTCCGTCCTAGTCAATAGATCATTTTTATGATTTTCCAAAGGCTTCTTGGACTTACTTTGAAACGTTCTGACTTTGTTGTTGACTCAGTCATCTCTCTGACTCAGTGTGTGTTATTATCCCTGTGTGGTTGGAAAACCAGAGTGCTAAATTATCCACGGTTAGGAGCATGGTTAGCCAAGGAGGTGCAGGTTCCTGTGGCCGCCTTGCAGGCACTAATAAGAATGCCTATATTTTGCCCGATAGCATAGGTAGACCCTCAGGAAAAGTAAAGGAAATTGAAATCAGATGGGGTTTTTTTATGTTTTTTTTAAGGGGTGGATCAGCTTAATATTGCGGAAAGAATGTTGCTTCCATCAATGTAATTGTCTGCATCATTGAAATCAGATCTTACCTTCATTGCAGAAACAGCCCTTGTATTCCGTTTTGGAACAGTCACACAAAGGTTCCCCATCTACCACGGAGCAGCTCCCGCCATTCTCACACGGGTTCTCCGTACAGCGCCGGTCCGACTCCAGACGGACCCTGAGGCTGCTGAGGAGAACCGGTTCCGTGTTCCCATACTTCAGATCCATGATAGTTCCTCTGAAGGGCGGGGCGTCGCACGCTGTGGGCAGCGTGAGCGCCGAGGTGCGGATATCCAGCGGAACGCCGCCCAGGAAGAGGTCACTGATTATCTTCATGTGCTGGCGGCTACCTCCGGTGGGCCGCACCTCGTCTGCCTTGACCTGGCCGTCCAGCCCCAATACCGTCCGCAGGCCGTAGCGGCTCAGTGTGGCAAAGTGCCAGCTGCTATCATTAACTCTCTTGTCGGACACCACGGCGATATCGGCGCAGTCGATGCTGAAGCGCAGCTGCAACTTGCCCTCCACCACCATCAGCTGCAGGAAGTCGCAGTGGCCTCCGTCGTCGAAGTACAGTAGCAGCGCCGTGGACACGTCCGTCTTGAACTGGAAGCTGAGGTTGCTGCGCGTGCTGGCATCCCAGCGGAGGTAGCGGGCCCACTGGCCGGGGGCCCCGGTGAACTCCAGGCTCAGACACACACCCAGGAGCGCCAAGAGCATCAGCTGTAGTCTAGCAGCCAAGCCCAGAACATCCATGGTCAACAAGGAGGAGGAGGTTGAGGAAGAGGGAGAAGAGTAGGAGGAAGAGGAAGGGGAGGAGGAGGATGAGGTGGAAGGAAGGAGGAGGAAGAGGTGGAAGGAAGGAGGAGAGAGAGTAGGAGGAAGAGGAAGGGGAGGAGGAGGAGGAGGTGGAAGGAAGGAGGAGGAAGAGGAGGAGGAAGGGGAGGAGGACGATGAAGAGAAAGAGGAATTTATATTCCTGAATGCTTGAATAGCATTGAATTGGGTATGGTTTAAAAGTTTTAGAGTTAATATCCAATTCTACAGGGACTATCCACAGTCGTACACAAGTACACTCAGAGATGTTTATTGCTGCTAGTACAACAGGTGTCTTTTCACAATGAGTAGTTGGGCTAACAGTTGTAATTTCAGCTGTCTTTCCTCCTGAAGAAGGGAGGAGAGAAGAGAAAAAAACTGTTCCTCCTTCCGCTGGGTCAAAGTTCAACCGTTTTTAATCAGTTACAGTCCAAAGAGGTTGCTATGGGGAATCATGGCGTGAGGTCCGATTGGACTGACTCTACTTTTTGTCAGGTTGACCAGGACATCCTTCTTCATGTTGCCTGCTGGGATGTGTAGTTCACAGGGGAGCCTCTGTATCTCCTCAGTTCCATCACTGTCAGACACAGGGAAGCACAAGAATTACACTCAGGGAAAACACACACACACACACAAACACACAGTATTGATTTTCACACCATCCCATAATCTGTACACTTTTCAAACACAGACTGATATTTTCAGACAGGCCTTCTTTTTCCCGGCTACTACTTCAGACCCATCCAGACCCCCTAAAAATGTTTAAAATTATTTTAAAAATCTAATCTTAATTCAGTATGAAAAAAGAATGAAAATGTATGCACTCACTACTATAAGTCGCTCTGTATAATAGCGTCTGCTAAATGACTAAAATGTAAATGTACATTTTGTAAACGTTTTGTCCACACTGCTAAGACGAGCTAATTGTCAAACACAGACAAATACCCGTAGCCTACTATTGAAGCATAATAACTAAAAGAAAGATCTGTGTGTATAATTCATTGTATCTGATGTTAGAGATACTATTGCCGTTCACCAAACCTCATTAAAAGTGTCCGTTTTTTCCCCCAGTAAAGGTTGTTCAGCGCTATCGGTCATCTGCTAGGTAAATTAGCACCATTATTCTGCTGCCAGTTTATGAATATCAATCGGGCCAGGATAGAAAGACGTCCCTTATCTGATGGCCAGGGAAATGAACGGGGCTTTCTGCTGACTGCACAATACGGTGGGAGAAGAGACATTAGAATACTAGAGACCTAAATATGCAGGGCCAGAAACAAGAGACACCCTAATAGACCAGCAGCATTAGCTGGACATTATTTAATGGGTGGGCCTGCAGAAATGTGGGTGTGCAATGAAAAAAAACAGCTAACTTTCTGTATTTCTACACATTTAGCAATGGGGTAAAAATAAACATGTGCATCTCATGTTATGCTACACATTTAGCAATGAGGCTGAGAGACGTTTTTACATTTTTAAGTTAATATACGGTGCCATCAGAAAGTATTCATTCTCTTTTACTTATTCCACATTTTGTTGTGTTACAGTCTGAATTCAACATGGATTAAATTGTAATTGTTTTATTACCCATCTACACACAATATTCAAAAAAGTTAAAAAAAAGTTTGAAGAAATGTTTGCAAATTTGAGTCAGAAAATTATGTTCATATGATAGGTAAAATATACAAAACCTTGCAGAGAGCCTATCCAACTGACAAGCTCTAATAAAAAAATGGAACAATTGGAACCCAGACACAAAGAACTGATGTTGACACAAAATGGAGGGAATGTTGAAACATAACTAACAGTTAAAATGTAAGCTTAATCCAGTATAAACTAATGTATAGAATTTATTAGACAAGAGACAAAATTCACACATTCTACCGCACAATGGCAGAGTCATGTCTTAAGTGTAAAACTAACAATGACTCAATAATCCTTCTGGGAATGTTATGAGGTAAAAAGTAATGGGCGGAGTTAGAAAGTTGTCTGTCAGAAGTATTACAATGTCAATGTACTTTAAATCCGTCTGCATATTTCAAGACATGGCATAAGGAAGTCCAGTGAGATACCCGTTGGGTTGCACGATGGTTTTCTCGTTAATCGTCTTGAAGAAATGTCTACTGAACTGGAAATCAACCTATCCTCCATCGTTAACACAATGTAAAACGTCAAATGCAACAGTAAATGATGAAAGTGTTTGGGCGACAGAGAGACAAAATGATGCAGTCTGAGGCCATGTGGAGTGCTGGAGGCCATGTGGAGTGCTGGAGGCCATGTGGAGTGCTGGAGGCCATGTGGAGTGCTGGAGGCCATGTGGAGTGCTGGAGGCCATGTGGAGTGATGGAGGCCATGTGGAGTGCTGGAGGCCATGTGGAGTGATGGAGGCCATGTGGAGTGCTGGAGGCCATGTGGAGTGCTGGAGGCCATGTGGAGTGCTGGAGGCCATGTGGAGTGATGGAGGCCATGTGGAGTGATGGAGGCCATGTGGAGTGCTGGAGGCCATGTGGAGTGATGGAGGCCATGTGGAGTGCAGGAGGCCATGTGGAGTGCTGGAGGCCATGTGGAGTGCTGGAGGCCATGTGGAGTGCTGGAGGTGTGAGCAGGTGGGTCTGTTTGTGTGCATCTGTATTTTGTCGTTTGTATGTCTATATTCTGTATTGGGAAGAAAAAAAACATAAATAACCCCCGCCCCCCCCAAAAAATACATTTTGCAAATGTATTGTAAAATTAAATACAAAAATACCTAATTTCATTAAGCATTCACACCCCTGAGACAAATCAACTTTGGCAGCGATTGCAGCTGTGAGTCTTTCTGGGTAAGAAGTTTACACCCTTGCATTGTGCAATATTTGAACAATATTTATAATTATTAGACAGACATTTTAAAATTGTACCATATACTTTCATGTTTAAGTCAAAACTGTAACTAGGCCACTCAGGAACATTCAATGTCATCTTTTTAAGCAACTTCAGTGTATATTTGGCCTTCTGGTTGGGGGTTTTGCCCTGCTGAAAGGTGAATTTGTCTCCCAGCGTCAGTATTTTGCCTGTATCTCTATTCCTTTTATTTTCATCCTGGAAACCTTCACAGTCCTTGCCAGTGACAAGCATACCCATCACATGATGCAGCCACCATTATGCTTGAAAATATGAACAGTGGTACTCAGTGATGTGTTGTGTTGGGTTTGCCCCAAACATAACACTTTGTAAGGACATCAACTGAGTTAGGAAGGATGTCTGTTTATGTGTTGTGACTGGGTGTATTGATACACCATCCAAAGTATAATTAATATCTTTGCCATGCTCAAAGGGATATTTGGTGTCTGGTTTATTTATTTTTTTACCTATCCACCAATAGGTGCCGTTCTTTGCGAGGCATTGAAAAACCTCCCTGGTCTTTGCGGTGGAATCTATGTTTGAAATTCACTGCTCGACTGAGGGACCTTACAGATGTGTGAGGTACAGAGATGAGGTTGTCATTCAAAAAGCATGTTAAACACTATTATTGCACACAGAGTGAGTCCATGCAACGTATTATGTGAGTTGTTAAGCAACTGTTTACTCCTGAAGTTATTTAGGCTTGTCATAACGAAGGGGTTGCTTTTAATTTCTAATTAATGTGTAAAAAAAAAAGTCTTAAAACTTAATTCCAGTGTGACATTATTGGGCTATTGTGTGTAGGCCAGCGACACAACATCTCAATTTAATCCATTTTAAATTCAGGTTGTAACACAACAACATGTGGAAAAAGTCCAGGGGTGTGAAGTGTTTCTGAAGGCGCTGTAGTTTACATCTCCTTCCTTCTATGACCGATCTGTTCTGATCACCACTGCTGTGAACTCTATGGGAACATGTGCCGGGGGATGTCCACGGCTTCATGCACATGGTTTCACGCCTTTCGTTTGCAAACTATCGCTTCAAGGGTGTTTTCAAAGTTGAGTGTATTTATACTAACGATGTTTTCAGTCAAGTGTTCACTGCTTTTATGTCAACTGTGTAACAGCCTAGTAGACCGACAGCCTTTAAAATGAATGAGCATTGTTGAATGAAAATGTAATGCCAGGTAAGTCCTTTAGGATGTCCATGCCTCTCATTCATGCCATGAGAGCTGACACACATTACCCTCTATTCTGATACATAGGTTAGGTTCTAGATATAATATATTTTATTTTACTTTTCCAAAATGCAGAGAAAGAGAGACCAACAAAAGAGAAAAAGAAAGGGGTAGATGAAGCGAGAGAAGATTTGCTATGAGAGAGAGAGAGATGTTTGATTTGATGGAGTGAGATATTTGCTTTGGCAATGTAAACATGTGTTTTCCATGAGAATAAAGCCCGTTGAATGTCATTGAATTGAAAGAGAGAAAGAGGAAGAGAGTAGATTTAATTTATTAAAAAAATATTGCCCCAATAGTTACATCATCAAAAGTTAACTTTGCTTCATTTTAACAGACCTAGAAAGATTAGAACCAAGCCCCCTCCTCACCCACTGTCCATAGAACCCCCATGATGCCCCACACCCCTACAAAGTCCCCCAGATGGTTCCCCAGCCCAGCTCCAGTGTGAGCCGAGCTGGCACTAGCCCCAGCAGCACAGCTCCGTCCGTGGTCAGTACACCCCGTCCCCTGAATCTCATGTTTCCTGGTCTTCCACACTGCTATTTTTGCCTGCACCAACAGGTAGTTTACTAGGCAGTCACTTCACCTGTTGGCTACACTATACCTAGGCTTTCCAACATATAGGTCCAAGGTCAGTCCTATCCCTAGACCTTTACACTACCAACCCATGAGAGAGAACCAGCCAGTTCCAAACTATCTCTTCTGCTCCTTAACCCAGATAGAAGGCTGCTAAACCCAAATAGAAGGCTCCTTAACCCAGATAGAAGGCTCCTTAACCCAGATAGAAGGAGTCTTAACCCAGATAGAAGGCTCCTTAACCCAGGTAGAAGACTCCTTAACCCAGATAGAAGGCTCCTTAACCCAGATCATTAACCCAGATAGAAGGCTCCTTAACCCAGATAGAAGGCTGCTAAACCCAGATAGAAGGCTCCTTAACCCAGATAGTTAACCCAGATAGAAGGCTCCTTAACCCAGATAGAAGGCTGCTAAACCCAGATAGAAGGCTGCTAAACCCAGATAGAAGGCTCCTTAACCCAGATAGAAGGCTCCTTAACCCAGATTAGAAGGCTCCTTAACCCAGATAGAAGGCTCCTTAACCCAGATAGAAGGCTCCTTAACCCAGATTGAAGGCTGCTAAACCCAGATAGAAGGCTCCTTAACCCAGATAGAAGGCTGCTAAACCCAGATAGAAGGCTCCTTAACCCAGATAGAAGGCTCCTTAACCCAGATAGAAGGAGTCTTAACCCAGATAGAAGGCTCCTTAACCCAGGTAGAAGGCTCCTTAACCCAGATAGAAGGCTCCTTAACCCAGATCGTTAACCCAGATAGAAGGCTCCTTAACCCAGATAGAAGGCTGCTAAACCCAGATAGAAGGCTCCTTAACCCAGATAGTTAACCCAGATAGAAGGCTCCTTAACCCAGATAGAAGGCTGCTAAACCCAGATAGAATGCTGCTAAACCCAGATAGAAGGCTCCTTAACCCAGATAGAAGGCTCCTTAACCCAGATAGAAGGCTCCTTAACCCAGATAGAAGACTGCTAAACCCAGATAGAAGGCTGCTTAACCCAGATAGAAGGCTCCTTAACCCAGATAGAAGGCTCCTTAACCCAGATAGAAGGATCCTTAACCCAGATAGTAACCCAGATAGAAGGCTCCTTAACCCAGATAGAAGTGAGGGCATACAGGACAGTATGTCAACGCTGCTCTCAAACAATCAAACAGTCAGAACATATCAAACACTCACACAGTCAGAACCCTGCTGACATATCAGACACTCACACAGTCAGAACCCTTCTGACATATCAGACACTCACACAGTCAGAACCCTGCTGACATAACAGACACTCACACAGTCAGAACGCTGCTGACATATCAGACACTCACACAGTCAGAACCCTGCTGACATATCAGACACTCACACAGTCAGAACCCTGCTGACATAACAGACACTCACACAGTCAGAACCCTGCTGACATATCAGACACTCACACAGTCAGAACATATCAAACACTCACACAGTCAGAACCCTGCTGACATATTAAACACTCAAACAGTCAGAACATATCAGACACTCAAACAGTCAGAACATATCAGACACTCACACAGTCAGAACCCTGCTGACATATCAGACACTCACACAGTCAGAACATATCAGACACTCAAACAGTCAGAACCCTGCTGACATATCAGACACTCACACAGTCAGAACCCTGCTGACATATCAGACACTCACACAGTCAGAACCCTGCTGACATATCAGACACTCACACAGTCAGAACCCTGCTGACATATCAGACACTCACACAGTCAGAACCCTGCTGACATCGCTGGGATACGCTGCTCCATGACACTGTAATAATGTAAGGACAAGCCAATTTTGGGCCATCAGCGTGTCTAAGGAGACATAGTAGTTGAGTTGTTGAACAAAATGTCTAGCTTTAAAATGATTCAGACCGTACATAAATGTTGACAGAAGCGGGTGTCATCTGAGTTTTAAATGTCAATCCTGTACCTTTCTCAGAGGAGATCTCTACAGTAGAACTCACTCACCAGCAACACACACATAGAAAGCTTGGCTTCCACCCAGTAGGGTTGGACCACAGGACAAAGGCCCCAGCAGTCAAAATGGACCCACTGGACCGGGAACACACTGAAGAGGGATAAATAGGGTTAACTTATCATAAACTTCACCCTGGCACTATCCCACACACTTTATCTCTGTTGTGTGTGTATGCATGTGAGTGTGTGTGTTTGTCTCTCTGTGTGTGTGTGTGTGTGTGTGTGCGTGTGTCTGTGTGTGAGTGTGTGTGCGTGCGTGAGTGTGTGTGTGTGTGTGTGTGTGTGTGTGAGTGTGTGTGTGCGTGCGTGTTTGTGGGTGAGTGAGTGTGTGTGAGTGTGTGTGTGTGTCCCGAGAGGTGGATGATCAGGGTTTAAATGGACCATAGGAGTCTGCCGCTCCCCACAGGGAAGACAGACAAGGACAAAGGCAGTTGGACCATTAGAAAACAATAAGCAATGTAGGGATGTGAGGGGGGAGAGGAGAGGAGAGGAGAGGAGAGGAGAGGAGAGGAGAGGAGAGGAGAGGAGAGGAGAGGAGAGGAGAGGAGAGGAGAGGAGAGGAGAGGGAAGAGAGGAAGGAGAGGGGATAGAGGGAAGAGAGGAAGGAGAAGGGACAGAGGGAGGAGAGAGAGGAGACGGAAGAGAGAGAGGAGAGGGAGAAGAGGGAGGAGAGAGAGGAGAGGGAGGAGAGAGAGGAGAGGGAGAGGAGGGGATAGAGGAAGGAGAGGAAGGAGAGAGATGAGAGAGGAGAGAAAGATAATTGAGGAGAGAGAGGAGAGAGGAGAGGAAGGAGAGAGGAGAGGAAGGCGAGAGGAGAGGAAGGAGAGAGGAGAGAGAGGAGAGGAAGGCGAGAGGAGAGGAAGGAGAGAGGAGAGAGAGGAGAGGAAGGAGATAGGAGAGAGAGGAGAGAAAGGAGAGAGGAGAGAGAGGAGAGGAAGGAGAGAGGAGAGGAAGGAGAGAGGAGAGGAGAGAGAATCTGAGAGAGTCATGTTAATAAGATCTGACTCTTCATTGGCCCTAACTGTCATGCAGACACAGCTCACTGACACAATACTGCAGGTGCTACCTTGATTACACACTCTAGACACTGCAACAAAATGTCCTCCATGGCAGTCAGCTGATATGATGGAGGAAGAGAAAGGTGGGATGTCTATCTCTCTCTCTCTCTCTCTCTGTCAGTTTGCCTGTCTGTCTTTCTCTCAGACAGAGAGAGAGAGAGAGAAAGAGATAGCGATGTTCCACCTGACCCACTCATGCATCCTCTCCGACAGAGGACACGGTTACTCGGAGGACACGGTCACTCGGAGGACACGGTCTCTAGGAGGACAGTCTCTAGGAGGACACGGTCTCTAGGAGGACACGGTCTCTAGGAGGACAGTGTCTAGGAGGACACGGTCTCTAGGAGGACAGTCTCTAGGAGGACACGGTCTCTAGGAGGACAGTCTCTAGGAGGACACGGTCACTCGGAGGACACGGTCTCTAGGAGGACAGTCTCTAGGAGGACACGGTATCTAGGAGGACACGGTCTCTAGGACGACACGGTCTCTAGGAGGACAGTCTCTAGGAGGAAACGGTCTCTAGGAGGACAGTCTCTAGGAGGACAGTCTCTAGGATGACACGGTCTCTAGGAGGACACGGTCTCTAGGAGGACAGTCTCTAGGATGACACGGTCTCTAGGAGGACACGGTCTCTAGGAGGACAGTCTCTAGGAGGAAACGGTCTCTAGGAGGACAGTCTCTAGGAGGACAGTCTCTAGGATGACACGGTATCTAGGAGGACACGGTCTCTAGGACGACACGGTCTCTAGGAGGACAGTCTCTAGGATGACACGGTCTCTAGGAGGACACGGTCTCTAGGAGGACAGTCTCTAGGAGGAAACGGTCTCTAGGAGGACAGTCTCTAGGAGGACAGTCTCTAGGAGGACACGGTATCTAGGAGGACACGGTCTCTAGGACGACACGGTCTCTAGGAGGACAGTCTCTAGGAGGAAACGGTCTCTAGGAGGACAGTCTCTAGGAGGACAATCTCTAGGATGACACGGTCTCTAGGAGGACACGGTCTCTAGGAGGACAGTCTCTAGGAGGACAGTCTCTAGGATGACACGGTCTCTAGGAGGACACGGTCTCTAGGAGGACAGTCTCTAGGAGGAAACGGTCTCTAGGAGGACAGTCTCTAGGAGGACAGTCTCTAGGATGACACGGTCTCTAGGAGGACACGGTCTCTAGGAGGACACGGTCTCTAGGAGGACAGTCTCTAGGAGGACACGGTCTCTAGGAGGACAGTCTATAGGAGGACACGGTCTCTAGGAGGACAGTCTATAGGAGGACACGGTCTCTAGGAGGACAGTCTCTAGGAGGACACGGTCTCTAGGAGGACACGGTCTCTAGGAAGACAGTCTATAGGAGGACACGCTCTCTAGGAGGACATTCTCTAGGAGGACACGGTCTCTAGGAGGACAGTCTCTAGGATGACACGGTCTCAAAGAGGACACGGTCTCTAAGAGGACACGGTCTCTAAGAGGACACGGTCTCTAAGAGGACACGGTCTCTAGGAGGACACGGTCTCTAGGAGGACAGTCTATAGGAGGACACGGTCTCTAGGAGGACAGTCTATAGGAGGACACGGTCTCTATGAGGACAGTCTCTAGGAGGACACGGTCTCTAGTAGGACAGTCTATAGGAGGACACAGTCTCTAGGAGGACAGTCTATAGGAGGACATGGTCTCTAGGAGGACAGTCTATAGGAGGACAGTCTCTAGGAGGACACGGTCTCTAGGAGGACAGTCTCTAAGAGGACACGGTATCTAGGAGGACACGGTCTCTCGGAGGACACGGTCTCTAGGAGGACAGTCTCTAGGAGGACACGGTCTCAAAGAGGACACGGTCTCTAGGTGGACACGGTCTCTAGGAGGACAGTCTATAGGAGGACACGGTCTCTAGGAGGACAGTCTATAGGAGGACAGTCTCTAGGAGGACACGGTCTCTAGTAGGACAGTCTATAGGAGGACACGGTCTCTAGGAGGACAGTCTATAGGAGGACATGGTCTCTAGGAGGACAGTCTATAGGAGGACAGTCTCTAGGAGGACACGGTCTCTAGGAGGACAGTCTCTAAGAGGACACGGTATCTAGGAGGACACGGTCTCTCGGAGGACACGGTCTCTAGGAGGACAGTCTCTAGGAGGACACGGTCTCTAGTAGGACAGTCTATAGGAGGACACGGTCTCTAGGAGGACAGTCTATAGGAGGACACGGTCTCTAGGAGGACAGTCTATAGGAGGATAGTCTCTAGGAGGACACGGTCTCTAGGAGGACAGTCTCTAAGAGGACACGGTATCTAGGAGGACACGGTCTCTCGGAGGACACGGTCTCTAGGAGGACAGTCTCTAGGAGGACACGGTCTCAAAGAGGACACGGTCTCTAGGAGGAAACGGTCTCTAGGAGGACAGTCTCTAGGAGGACAGTCTCTAGGATGACACGGTCTCTAGGAGGACACGGTCTCTAGGAGGACACGGTCTCTAGGAGGACACAGCCTCTAGGAGGACACGGTCTCTAGGTGGACGCGGTCTCTAGGAGGACAGTCTATAGGAGGACACGGTCTCTAGGAGGACAGTCTATAGGAGGACACGGTCTCTAGGAGGACAGTCTATAGGAGGACGCGGTCTCTAGGAGGACAGTCTCTAGGAGGACACGGTCTCTAGGAGGACACAGTCTCTAGGAGGACACGGTCTCTAGGAGGACACAGTCTCTAGGAGGACACGGTCTCTAAGAGGACACGGTCTCTAGGAGGACAGTCTATAGGAGGACGCGGTCTCTAGGAGGACAGTCTCTAGGAGTACAGTCTCTAGGAGGACAGTCTCTAGGAGGACAGTCTCTAGGAGGACACGATCTCTAGGAGGACACGGTCTCTAGGAGGACACGGTCTCTAGGAGGACAGTCTCTAGAATGACACGATCTCTATTAGGACATTCTCAAGGAGGACAGTCTCTAGGAGGACACGGTCTCTATTAGGACAGTCTCTAGGATGACACGATCTCTATTAGGACATTCTCAAGGAGGACAGTTTCTAGGAGGACACGGTCTCTATTAGGACAGTCTCTAAGAGGACACGATCTCTAGGAGGACAGTCTATAGGAGGACATGGTCTCTAGGAGGACAGTCTATAGGAGGACACTGTCTCTAAGAGGACAGTCTATAGGAGGACACTGTCTCTAGGAGGACAGTCTCTAGGAGGACACGGTCTCTAGGAGGACACGGTCTCTAATAGGACAGTCTATAGGAGGACACAGTCTCTAGGAGGACAGTCTATAGGAGGACACGGTCTCTAAGAGGACAGTCTATAGGAGGACACGGTCTCTAGGAGGACACGGTCTCTAGGAGGACACGGTCTCTAGGAGGACACGGTCTCTAGGAGGACAGTGTCTAGGAGGACACGGTCTCTAGGAGGACAGTCTCTAGGAGGACACGGTCTCTAGGAGGACAGTCTCTAGGAGGACACGGTCACTCGGAGGACACGGTCTCTAGGAGGACAGTCTCTAGGAGGACACGGTATCTAGGAGGACACGGTCTCTAGGACGACACGGTCTCTAGGAGGACAGTCTCTAGGAGGAAACGGTCTCTAGGAGGACAGTCTCTAGGAGGACAGTCTCTAGGATGACACGGTCTCTAGGAGGACACGGTCTCTAGGAGGACACAGTCTCTAGGAGGACAGTCTCTAGGAGGACACGGTCTCTAGGAGGACAGTCTATAGGAGGACACGGTCTCTAGGAGGACAGTCTATAGGAGGACACGGTCTCTAGGAGGACACGGTCTCTAGGAGGACACGGTCTCTAGGAAGACAGTCTATAGGAGGACACGCTCTCTAGGAGGACATTCTCTAGGAGGACACGGTCTCTAGGAGGACAGTCTCTAGGAGGACACGGTCTCAAAGAGGACACGGTCTCTAAGAGGACACGGTCTCTAAGAGGACACGGTCTCTAAGAGGACACGGTCTCTAGGAGTACACGGTCTCTAGGAGGACAGTCTATAGGAGGACACGGTCTCTAGGAGGACAGTCTATAGGAGGACACGGTCTCTAGGAGGACAGTCTATAGGAGGACAGTCTCTAGGAGGACACGGTCTCTAGGAGGACAGTCTCTAAGAGGACACGGTATCTAGGAGGACACGGTCTCTCGGAGGACACGGTCTCTAGGAGGACAGTCTCTAGGAGGACACGGTCTCAAAGAGGACACGGTCTCTAGGAGGAAACGGTCTCTAGGAGGACAGTCTCTAGGAGGACAATCTCTAGGATGACACGGTCTCTAGGAGGACACAGCCTCTAGGAGGACACGGTCTCTAGGTGGACGCGGTCTCTAGGAGGACAGTCTATAGGAGGACACGGTCTCTAGGAGGACAGTCTATAGGAGGACACGGTCTCTAGGAGGACAGTCTCTAGGAGGACACGGTCTCTAGGAGGACACAGTCTCTAGGAGGACATGGTCTCTAGGAGGACACAGTCTCTAGGAGGACACGGTCTCTAAGAGGACACGGTCTCTAGGAGGACAGTCTATAGGAGGACGCGGTCTCTAGGAGGACAGTCTCTAGGAGTACAGTCTCTAGGAGGACAGTCTCTAGGAGGACAGTCTCTAGGAGGACACGGTCTCTAGGAGGACACGGTCTCTAGGAGGACACGGTCTCTAGGAGGACAGTCTCTAGAATGACACGATCTATATTAGGACATTCTCAAGGAGGACAGTCTCTAGGAGGACACGGTCTCTATTAGGACAGTCTCTAAGAGGACACGATCTCTAGGAGGACAGTCTATAGGAGGACATGGTCTCTAGGAGGACAGTCTATAGGAGGACACGGTCTCTAAGAGGACAGTCTATAGGAGTACACTGTCTCTAGGAGGACAGTCTCTAGGAGGACACGGTCTCTAGGAGGACACGGTCTCTAATAGGACAGTCTATAGGAGGACACGGTCTCTAGGAGGACAGTCTATAGGAGGACACGGTCTCTAAGAGGACAGTCTATAGGAGGACACGGTCTCTAGGAGGACACGGTCTCTAGGAGGACACGGTCTCTAGGAGGACACAATCTCAAGGAGGACAGTCTATAGGAGGACACGGTCTCTAGGAGGACACGGTCTCTAGGAGGACACGGTCTCTAAGAGGACACGGTCTCTAGGAGGACAGTCTCTAGGAGGACAGTCTCTAGGAGGACACGGTCTCTAGGAGGACACGGTCTCTAAGAGGACAGTCTCTAGGAGGACAGTCTATAGGAGGACACGGTCTCTAGGAGGACAGTCTCTAGGAGGACACGGTCTCTAGAAGGACAGTCTATAGGAGGACACGGCCTCTAGGAGGACACGGTCTCTAGGAGGACACGATCTCTAGGAGGACACGGTCTCTAGGAGGACAGTCTATAGGATGACACGATCTCTATTAGGACATTCTCAAGGAGGACAGTCTCTAGGAGGACACGGTCTCTATTAGGACATTCTCAAGGAGGACACGGTCTCTATTAGGACACGGCCTCTAGGAGGACACGGCCTCTAGGATGACACGATCTCTATTAGGACATTCTCAAGGAGGACACAGTCTCTATTAGGACAGTCTCAAGGAGGACACGGTCTCTATTAGGACATTCTCAAGGAGGACATTCTCAAGGAGGACAGTCTCTAGGAGGACACGGCCTCTAGGAGGACAGTCTCTAGGAGGACACGGTCTCTATTAGGACAGTCTCTAGGAGGACACGGTCTTTAGGAAGACATTCTCTAGGAGGACAGTCTCTAGGAAGACAGTCTCTAGGAGGACACGGTCTCTATTAGGACAGTCTCAAGGAGGACACGGTCTCTAGGAGGACATTCTCTAGGAGGACATTCTCTAGGAGGACAGTCTCAAGGAGGACAGTCTCTAGGATACAGTTTCTAGGACGAAAGCAAGGTTCCCGTTAAATTGTTCTCACCTGTAAAATGTAGTTTCAGTTATGAGCAAAGGAAAAGAGGGAGGGAGAGAGAGAAGCAGACACAGACAATCTTGTGTCCAACATCAGCCATTACACTGAGAAATAAGTGAAGCAACCTGCAATGGAGGGAACAAGGAAAGGAACCAGGAATGGAAGGAAGAAGAGAAGGAACCAGGAATGGAGGGAAGAAGGGAAGGAACCAGGAATGGAAGGAAGAAGGAAAGGAACCAGGAATGGAGGGAAGAAGGAAGGAACCAGGAATGGAGGGAAGAAGGAAAGGAACCAGGAATGGAGGGAAGAAGAGAAGGAACCAGGAATCGAGGGAAGAAGAGAAGGAACCAGGAATGGAGGGAAGAAGAGAAGGAACCAGGAATGGAGGGAAGAAGGGAAGGAACCAGGAATGGAGGGAAGAAGGAAAGGAACCAGGAATGGAGGGAAGAAGGGAAGGAACCAGGAATGGAAGGAAGAAGGAAAGGAACCATGAATGGAGGGAAGAAGGGAAGGAACCAGGAATGGAGGGAAGAAGGGAAGGTACCAGGAATGGAAGGAAGAAGGAAAGGAACCAGGAATGGAGGGAAGAAGGGAAGGGAAGGGAAGAAAATAAATGGAAATGTAGTTTTTCTGTAATCATTTTTTCTGTAGTCATTTTTTTTGTAGTCATTTTTTATTTGTCTAGTGTTTGAACAAAAACATACAAACCCAATAATACACATATTCAAATTTGGCACACAGCCACACAGCCACACAGCCACACAGCCACAGAGCCACACAGGGACACAGGCACACAGCCAAACAGGCACACAGGCACACATCCACACAGGCACACAGCCACACAGGCACACAGCCAAACAGGTACACAGGCAAACAGGCACACAGGCACACAGCCAAACAGGCACACAGGCACACAGCCAAACAGGCACACAGCCAAACAGGCACACAGCCAAACAGGCACACAGGCACACCGGCACACAGCCAAACAGGCACAGAGCCAAACAGGCACACAGCCAAACAGGCACTCAGCCAAACAGGCACACAGCCAAACAGCCAAACAGGCACACAGCCAAACAGGCACACAGGCACACAGCCAAACAGGCACACAGGCACACAGCCAAACAGGCACACAGCCAAACAGGCACACAGGCACACAGCCAAACAGGCACACAGCCAAACAGGCACTCAGCCAAACAGGCACACAGCCAAACAGCCAAACAGGCACACAGACAAACAGGCACACAGGCACACAGCCAAACAGCCAAACAGGCACACAGACAAACAGGCACACAGGCACACAGCCAAACAGGCACACAGCCAAACAGGCACACAGCCAAACAGGCAAAATAAATCACTAATGCTAAAGCATTGACTGGGTGTAAGCCACGCCCCCCACCATGTTGCTTACACCTGTTACAGTTAAGATCTAAAAGAGAACAATGATCTACAGACTGTATTTTCTACCAGCTCCAGACAGACAGACAGACAGACAGACAGACAGACAGACAGACAGACAGACAGACAGGCAGGCAGGCAGGCAGACAGATACTGAGACAGACAGACACTGAGACACACAGACACTGAGACACACAGACACTGAGACGGACAGACACTGAGACGGACACACACTGAGACAGACACACACTGAGACAGACACACACTGAGACAGACAGACACTGAGACAGACAGACAGACAGACAGACAGACAGACAGACAGACAGACAGACAGACAGACAGACAGACAGACAGGCAGGCAGACAGATACTGAGACAGACAGACACTGAAACACACAGACACTGAGACACACAGACACTGAGACGAACAGACACTGAGACGGACAGACACTGAGACAGACAGACACTGCTAGACACTTACACACAAACGGACAGACTGCTACGCTGCTACCATCACTATGTGGTCAACAAAGGCCTGCATCCCAGACAAGCCCTTTCTGACTTTACATCACTGCACTCTAACACACACACACGCACACACACAGTTACCAGCAATAAGCCATATCTGCTACACAAACATACTGTTACAACTAATGCCTGTCTTCGTTAATATACAGTCATAAAAATAATGCTGCTAATATATCTATAGATAGACCCAGTATACTCTGTAGCAACGTCTGGGGATAGACCCAGTATACTCTGTCTCAACATCTGGGGATAGACCCAGTATACTCTGTCTCAACATCTGGGGATAGACCCAGTATACTCTGTCTCAACATCTGGGGATAGACCCAGTATACACCGTAGCAAGTCTGGGAATAGACCCAGTATACTCCGTAGAAACATCTGGGGATGGATCCAGTATACACCGTAGCAACATCTGGGGATAGACCCAGTATACTCTGTCTCAACGTCTGGGGATAGACCCAGTATACTCCGTAGCAATGTCTGGGGATAGACCCAGTATACTCTGTCTCAACGTCTGGGGATAGACCCAGTATACACCGTAGCAAGTCTGGGGATAGACCCAGTATACTCCGTAGCAACATCTGGGGATAGACCCAGTATACTCTGTCTCAACGTCTGGGGATAGACCCAGTATACACCGTAGCAAGTCTGGGGATAGACCCAGTATACTCTGTCTCAACGTCTGGGGATAGGCCCAGTATACACCGTAGCAAGTCTGGGGATAGACCCAGTATACTCCGTAGCAACATCTGGGGATAGACCCAGGATACTCCATAGCAACATCTGGGGATAGACCCGGTATACTCCGTAGCAACATCTGGGGATAGACCCAGTAAACTCCATAGCAACATCTGGGGATAGACCTAGGATACTCCGTAGCAACATCTGGGGATAGACTCAGTATACACCCTACAAAACATGTAGAACACCTTCCTAATATTGAGTTGCACCCCACCTCTTTTTGCCATCAGAATAGGTTAAATTCCTTCAGGCCATGGACTCTACGAGGTGCTGGCTTATGTTGACTCCAATGCTTCCCACAGTTGTGTCAAGTTGGCTGGATGTCCTTTGGGTTGTTGACCATTCTTGATACACACAGGAAACTGTTGAGCTTGAAAAATCCAGGAGCGTTGCAGTTCTTGACACACAAAAAACCCAGCGTGCCTGGCACCTACTACCATAACCCTGTTCAAAGGCACTTCAATATGTTGTCTCTGACCATTCACTCTCTGAACGGCACACGCACACACAATCCACGTCTCAATTGTCTCGAGGCTTTAAAATTATTATTTTTTAACCCTGTCTCCTCCCCTTCATCTACACTGATTGAAGTGGATTTTGATGTTTTGTACCCCCTAGTGTATAATACACACATCTTTCATTTCACAACAGTAGAACTAAAAAAGTTACTTATTATAAATGGAGATTGTGTTATTATTATTATGTTTGTTTGATATGTAGGTCTATGTGGGTTTTCTATTATTACTGATGCTTTACATTTATTATAGGTGCATCTCTTTCACCCTGAATTTTGATTCTGTCATTTGACACCCATGTGTAATCTGTCCTTGTGGGTGTGTGTGCACAGTTTTTACACACACACGCACACGCGTCAACACGCACGCACGCACGCTCGCGCGCGCACACACACACACAAACACATACTCACCACACGGGCCTACACGGGGTCAGTCAGAGTAAATTGCAGCACCTTTCTCAGAAACATATAATTACTGTGAGCTGTTGGACCTCGTTTGATTTAGAAAGGGCATGACCAAATTGATAAAAACAGAGATAATTTACCCCCCCCCCCGCCCCTGTTATCTTTAATCACGCCTTTAAATGTTTTTTGTTGTTGTTGTTGCTTTGATCTGCATTAAAAATGCGTGTGATTGTGACGTCCTCAACAAAAACAATATAATTGGCTAACAGTTTTTTTGTATCTGCCGAAAGTATTTTATAATCATCCGACAAGAATAAGAACATCAAAACAATTGTTTTTTTTAATCCATATAGAAATGACAGATTTTTTTTTTTTAAAGAGCATCCTCAGTAATATTGCGAGTAGTATTATGTGAGAAATATTGGGTTCCCTCTCCCCGCCCATACGGATTAACGTTACATTGAGAACCCTTTGGCCGTGTTCGGTTGATTTGTCAGAGGACTTAATCGTTTGCCAACTAGAGCCCAGAAAGCAGGACAGCCAAATTGTACCTCGCACCAACCCCAGCCGTGCGCCCTGCAGCCACTACCGCTAACTCCCACCACCACAGATAACCAGGGCAGAGAATCAGTATGGTTTACACGACCGCAAAAAAACACTCAGACATTTCATTGACATTTTCAACTCGAATAGGATCTATTTATTTTCTTGAAATGATTGAATAACAAAACGTTTTCGTTGTATATTGGGCTATAATATTTTATTTTTGCAGGCATTTAGGTCTAATATTAGTGGAATAATATCCATGAAAAACATTACCGTTTCAAACAAAATATTATGTATTTTGTGAGAGAGAGAAAAAAAGCAGCTGGATGAAATATATATCTATATTTTTTAAATTATGAATCATGATTTGTACCAAATAATGTACCAAATAAATTATACATAGCTAGAATCAGTTATCTGTATTTCGAAGGATTATTCTAATGGAGAGCATAGCTGCTAGCTTTTAGGCCTTGCCGTGTGAGAGAGAGACGTTGCATAGGGGTCACGTCCATTTCTAAGTCATGTGTCTGTACGTTGAAAAAACCCGATTAGGAGTTTCCCTGCATTCTGATGTATTCACTAAGCCTATTAACACTGTAAATCCGACACATTGAATGTGTGGCACAATGATAAACTACACACGTCGCCCCTTTTGCTGTCAAATTGCAGTGTTTTATTTCACCATGTCTGGTGAAGGTGCTGAGCAAACCTTTATTGGGAAAAAAAAACGTTAGGTTTAAAATGTGACAGTTTTAACCAAAATATTTTCATATCTTACATTATTATTATTATTATTATTACAGACATTTATCCTAGCCTTTTTACACATTAAGCCACATATCTTCCTATTTATGATTTAAAACACGAAACGATGTAAAAAAAATAAAAAATAATTATAAGTAAATGCATGACGTAACATAAAACATGCAGAGACTAGATCCATGGGTATTATATGACTAGTGATAATTCCTTTAGTCTTTTAAAATATATATATATTTAAAAACTGTTAGACATTGATTATATCAAAATCCACCTGACAAAAAAACACCAGCATGTACTGTAGCTCACCAGCACTCCAAAAACACCCTCCCTCAATGCTCTACAGAGCTCACCAGCACTCCAAAACACCCTCAATGCTCTACAGAGCTCACCAGCACTCCAAAAACACCCTCAATGCTCTACAGAGCTCACCAGCTGATTTTGGATTTCATACCGAACGAATTCAACCACGCCAAAAAAAAACAACATCGTTTTCCTGCGTTATCTTTACACTCCAACTACAGACTCACGTGACAATAAATATTTTACTCTAACGTATTTCTATAATTGTTTCAGGTTGTATGTCATGTTTTATCATATGTAATAGCTACAAATGAACAACTATGTCTGTAAAAAAAAAATGTCGATATGGAGACAACGCGTTCTTCTCGTAGATATTTTCTAAATTAGTCTATTTCGTTCAAATGTGCATGTAAAGAATACGATTTTAGATTGAAAAGTGTGAATGCCAAATTTCTAAGGTGTCTGCAGCGAAGGGCTATCATTGGAACGTAGAAGGTCATGTCCCCATATCAAATGTTAAAGCAGCATTTCATGTCTGTTTTAGCTTACACTATCAAACCAGAATATATATTCCTAAACTTAGTTTCATGGATATATGTGTTGTTATGCCAACCAACCCGGTTATGCGTAGAATGGCTGTGTTTAATCTGAACCGTCATTGACATTTTACATTACCCGGTGCACGCTGACAGTCGTAAAACACTGACACCCGTAAGACACTGACACCCGCAAAACACTGACACGCGTATCAATTTTTCAATACTACTTTGAAGGTGAGAACGAGAGTTGTAGAAAGCAAACGTTAATTTAGCGTCGCTTATACCCTTTATAATGCCCTAACGCTCTGTTTTTGATAAAGATTCATTCTTCAGATTATTAATATTGCACATGGGACCGGAAAGTGCCAGTGGCCACGAGCTGAGCGATGTGATCATAATTCGATCCGTCCTGGGGGCTTGTCCATGCTTGTCACACTGGACTTATTGAACGCGGAATGGGGAGCAAGCCGATATGACCGGAATTCCCCACTTCATACCCATAAGCCACCCTGCAGCAGGTAGCGAGCGACCTTATTCGCTTTAGCGTCGATATCATTCATAGTCTTGTGTTTCCGGTCGATTGATAATATAGCCTATTGCAGTACCTACTTTTGAATCGGTAGATTTGACAACATGCCGACTTTCTCAACGTCCAACTTTTAGTAGACTGTCAACAGCCGAAACTACAATCACGTTGAAAATGTTAACCACACATCCCCATTCCAAACCAAATATTAGTCTATTCGTTCCTAACGAACGATTAGAACTATTTGGAATGCTTCGTTAGTAATGACAAGAGCCCTTTGGCATTCGAATAGAGAGCACCACTGACCTTAGTTATGAGATAATATCCAAAGCATAACGATCCGACAATAAACTCCAATAACGTTTAAATCCGGGTTCGGAAAAATTCAGAGTAGACTGAACAAAAACCAGGCCGATGAGAACGAAACTTCAGACACTGTAATAGCCGTTAGACTGGGGCTATACCTGGATGTCCGTTCCTCCGTTCCTCTCCTGTCGGTCTCCGCCACAGTGCATCACAAGAGCGGCGCGCTAGCTCGGTGAGACTGGCTGCCGGTCACGGGGTGTTCACACACAGCCCGCCCTCTCCTGGTCTCTCCTCTCCTCAGCACCACCACGGCGCACCATTTAAAGCCGTAGACTGGGAGACACAGCACTGAAGGCATTACTTCTCACTCACTGAACATGCTGTGGCATGTGTGTGTTTGTGTTTGGTAGAGACTGGGTTAGGCTACTTCACACTTTAGATGTAACACAATGGGTTAGAACGTCGGTAGGTGGTTGAGTGGTAATATTTGCACACGTGTGTGTTGCACAGTGTTTCAGTATACCCTCCAAGACGGGATAGACATGCCACTTCCCAAACATCAGTGGAATGTGGAAAAGTTGCTAATAACTCACTTCATACTGAAAATGAAAATGTGGTTTACAAACTGGGATGTGCAAGCTTATCTCCATTAATATATACTGAGTGGACAAACCATTAGGAACACATGCTCTTTCCACGACACAGACTGACCAGGTGAATCCAGGTGAAAGATATGATCCTTTATCGATGTCACTTATTAAATCCACTTGAATCAGTGTAGATGAAGGGACAAAGACAGGTTTAAAGAAGGATGTTTGAGCACTGAGACAATTGAGACATGTATTGTGTATGTGTGCCATTCAGAGGGTGAACGGGCAAGACAAAATATTTAATTGCCTTTGAACAGGGTTATGGTAGAAGGTGCCAGGTGCACCATGTTTTTTTGTGTCAAAAACTTCAACGCTGCTGGATTTTCCCGCTCAACAGTTTCCTGTGTGTATCAGGAATGTCCCACCACTGAAAGGACATCCAGACAAGTTGACACAACTTTGGAAATGTTTGGAGTCAAAGTGGGTCAGTATCCCTGTGGAACGCTTTCAACACCATGACCTGACGAATTGAGGCTGTTCTGAGGGGAAAAAGGTTGGGCGGGTACAGCTCAATTATCAGGAAGGTGTTCCTAATGTTTTGGCGTACTCACTGTATTTGTGTCCAAAAATGTAGCTCAGTTGTAGCTCAATGCCGAGACAGTGGGTTCGATTCCTGGGAAAACGTATTCATAAAAAATGGATGACTGTAAGTCTCTTTGGATATATGTATTTTTTTAAGTGTCTGCTAAATGACATTTATTATAATAAACATATAAAAGAGATACATATATGTTTTCTAGACTTTCAAACTGTCTGACATCCTCCACATTTTCAGAGAGAGACACTCGAATGAGAATGCCAGCGTCTGACTCTATCATATTCCAGAACCGTTGGTGGGTCTCAATAGTGTTTTTATTTAAGTGGGATCTAAAGGCAGGATACGTGAAAGCAATAATGGGAGACTCCCGTGGAACGTATTATTATTTGACTCACTTGTCCTTTGCTCTTTGCCCCATCTGTTTTGAGCCCTATATTTGAGATTCTTCAAAGCCAGCCACCCTTTTGCCTTGATGACAGATTTGCACACTCTAGGCATTCTCTCAACCAGCGTCACCTGGAATGCTTTTCCAACAGTCTTGAAGGAGTTCCCACATATGCTGAGCACTTGTTGGCTGCTTTTCCTTTACTCTGGTGTCAAACTCATCCAGAACCATCTTAATTTGGTTGAGGTCGGGCGATTGTGGAGGCCAGGTCATCTGATGCAGCACTCCATCACTCCCCTTCTTGGTAAAATAGCATACACAGCCTCGAGGTTTGTTGGGTCATTGTCCTGTTGAAAAACAAATGATAGTCCCACTGAGCCCAAACCAGATGGGATGACGTATCACTGCAGAATGCTGTGGCAGCCATATCACCTCCTCCTCCATGCTTTATGGTGGGAAATACACATGCAGAGATCATCCGTTCACCGACACCGAATCGCACAAAGACAAGGCGGTTGGAAACAAAAATGTCCACTTTGGACTCCAGACCAAAGGACAAATTTCCACCGGTCTAATGTCCATTGCTCATATTTCTTGGTCCAAGCATGTCTCTTATTGGTGTCCTTTATAAATCCCGCTATGCCCTACGACGACCCATCAAACAGGCAAAGCGCCAATACAGGACTAAGATCGAATCGTACTACACCGGCTCCTTTGCTCGTCGGATGTGGCAGGGTCTGCAAACTATTACAGACTACAAAGGGAAGTGCAGCCAAGAGATGCCAAATGACACGAGCCTATCAGAAGAGCTAAATAAATTCTATGTTCACTTCGAGGCAAGTAACACTGAAACATGCATGAGAGCATCAGCTGTTCTGGACGATTGTGTGATCACGCTCTCCGCAGCTGTGAGTAAAACCTTTAAACAGGTCAACATTCACAAGGCCGCAGGGCCTTGCGGATTACCAGGATGTGTACTCCGAGCATGCACTGTCCAACTGGCAAGTGTCTTCACTGACATTTTTAACCTCTCCCTGTCCGAGTCTATAATACCAACATGTTTTAAGCAGACCACAATTGTGCCTGGTAAACTGCCTAAATGACTACCGACTCATAGTACTCATGTCTGTAGCCATGAAATTCTTTGAAAGGCTCACATTGAAATGGCTCACATCAACACCATTGTCCCAGAAACCCTAGACCCACTCCAATTTGGATACCACACCAACAGATCCACAGATGATGCAATCTATATTGCACACCACACCTTCATTGCACAACTGGACAAAACCATAGTGCCCTCAAAGCTCATCACTAAGCTAAGGACCCTGGGACTAGACACCTCCCTCTGCAACTGAATCCTGAACTTCCTGACGGGCCGCCCCCAGGTGGTAAGGGTAGGTAGCAACACATCCGCCACGCTGATCCTCAACACGGGGGCCGCTCAGCGTTGCGGGCTCTTTTTCCCTCCTGTACACCCTGTTCACTCATGACTGCACGTCCAGGCATGACTCCAACGCCATCATTAAGTTTGCAGACGACACAACAGTGGTAGGCCTGATCACTGACAATGACTAGACAGCCTATAGGGAGGTCAGAGACCTGACCTTGTGGTGCAAGGACAATAACCTCTCCCTCAACGTGATAAAGACAAAGGAGATGATTGTGGACTATAGGAAAAGGAGGACCGACCACGCCCCCAGTCTCATGGACGGGGCTGTAGTGAAGCAGGATGAGAGCTTCATGGAGTCCACATCATCATAACATGGTCCAAGCACAAAAAGACAGTCGTGAAGAGGACACGACAAAACCTATTCCCCCTCAGGAGACTGAAAGGATTTGGCATGGGTCTTCAGATCCTCAAAAGGTTTTACAGCTGCACCATCGAGAACATCCTGACGAGTTGTATCACTGCCTGGCATGACAACTGCTCGGCCTCTGACCGCAGTACAGAGGGTAGAGCGTACGGCCCAGTACATCACTGGGGCCAAGCTTCCTGCCATCCAGGACCTCTATACCAGGCGGTGTCAGAGGATGGCCCTAAAAATTGTCAGACTCCAGCCACTTTCATGGCTACAGACATGAGTACTATGGGGCGGACATGAGTACTACTGTTCTCTCTGCTACCGCACGGCAACCGGTACCGGAGCCCCAAGTCTAGGTCCAAGAGGCTCCTACATAGCTTCTACTCCCAAGCCATAAGACTCGTGAACATCTGATCACATGGCTATACAGACTATTTGCATTGCCCTCCCCCTTCTACGCTGCTGCTACTCTCTGCTATTGTCAATGCATAGTCACTACATGTACGTATTACCTCTATTACCTTGACACCGGTGCCTCTTATCTCGTACTTTTGGGGGTATTTTCTTAAAACTGCATTTTTGGTTAAGGGCTTTTAAGTAAGCATTTCACTGTAAGGTCAACAAGTGTTGTATTCGGCGCAATGTGACAAATACAATCTGATTTGATTTTTGTCTAAAGTATAGCACAGTACTGGAGGTGTGTTCTGTATCATGATATAAAACACTTCACACACACACACATGCACACACGCACACACGCACGCACACACGCATGCACACGCACACAAACAAACAAATGCATGTGATCACACACAAACACACAGACCCAAAATTAAAGGTCACACACTACTTCCCTACAGGGACACTTGAGACAGTTAGTTAAAATACCCTCTCTTTTTTTCCTGTGAGACAGTGGGAATTCAGGAGAACGAGAGGAGGAGATGTCAATCTGTTCTTTTCTATTATGCCACCTCTTACCGTCAGATTCACTGAGAGGCCTGTCGAGAAAATTGCCTCAGACCGGAAACTGGAAGAGAGAGAAAGACAAAGAGAGAGAGAGAGAGAGAGAGAGAGAGAGAGAGAGAGATAGAGAGAGATAGAGATAGAGAGTAAAAGATAAAAAAACAGTTGCCCAAGTATTCATATGCAAAAATTCTGAGAGGAAGTGCCTGCTTCCTGTCACGCTGACCACACCGCTTGCGTTGCTTCTTCAAGTGTTGCAAAATAAATGTACACATACATGTTATTCAATCATTGCACCCACTGGTCGCACGCGTTAGCGAGCGTCTGTGTGGCCAGGCGTTAAGATAGAACTTGGTTCAATTTGTGACACTCAACATATTGCAAGTCCTTCCTCTCCTATCTCCTCATTGTTTTTTATTGGCATATATCCATGTGGGTGAATGAAAGGTGAACTGAGGTCCACACTCACGGTAATGCACCGTAAAGTTGGTTGCCAACCGCCCATATAAAGTCCAAATAAGAAAAAGAAACGTGAAGGAAGGAGGAGAGATGATGAGAAACTAATTCAGTTTACCGTTTTATCTGTGGATTAATTGCCAGAGTAGAGGACCTTGTGCATTTTAGGTTAAATAACGACCCAATGTTTATATCTCAGGACAAATTTGCTAGCAACAGCAAGCTAGCTAGCTAAATTGCCATAATTGTTTTGATATTTTAACTTTTGTGTCCTGATCGCGTCTGGTGTGGGTGAACAAAATCAATCTGCGCGTGATGGCGTGTGTGGTTTGGTCAGCAAGTCACATGCCTAGGCAGAAAATTGCCTGACATAAAGTCATGCACACACCTGCAGCCAATGGGAGCACAGGTGTCCCTATATAAATGGGCACTTTCCCTCAATCATCCTCCCTGATGGCCAAAGCACACCATACGATTATCTGAGGACAGCGCCCCACACCAAAATACTTTTCCAAACCAGCACAGGCTTCACAAAATCACAAATAGCGATGAAATAAATCACTTACCTTTGAATATCTCCCTCTTTTGAAATCCCAAGGGTCCCAGCTACACAACAAATGGTAATTTTGTTCAATAAAGTCCTTCTTTATATCCCCAAAATGTCTGTTTAGTTGGCGCGCTTCATTCAGTCATCCACTCGTTCAACATGCATACAAACGAATCCAAAAAGTTGCCAGTAAAGCTTGTCCAAACAAGTCAAACGATGTTTCTAATTAATACTCAGGTACTTTAATATCTAAATAAATGATCAAATTTAAGGCGGGGAATAGTATGTTCAATAGGGAAGATAAATAACGAAGAGCGCACACCTCATTCACGGCCGCAACAAGACTACTTTTCTAATGAGAGACACCTTGGAAAAACTACAACTACTCATTCGTTTTTCAAAAAACAAGCCTGAAACCCTTTCTAAAGACTGTTGACATCTAGTGGAAGCCAAAGGAACTGCAATCTGGAAGGTATTCTTTTGAATATCCCAAAGGCTTGCACTGAAATGGCCTGTGATCAAAACATTTTCTCCAGATGGATTCTCTTCGGGTTTTCGCCTGCCATATCAGGAATGTTTTACTCAGAGACATTATTTTAACAGTCATAGAAACTTCAGAGTGTTTTCTATCCAATGCTACCAATTATATGCATATCCTAGCTTCTGGGCCTGAGTAACAGGCAGTTTACTTTGGGCATGTCAGTCATCCGGAATTCAGGATACTGCCCCTATTGGGGCTCCACTTCTCTCATAGAACTGGAGTTACAACACAGTCTTGTCGCATATGTCTCTCTCATAGAGGACAGCGCAGACCTGCACCTTTCCCTCTTAGTTCAAGTCCTCCCATCTGATACGCTGAGTACAGACTGAACGGGAGAGAGAGAGAGAGAGTGTGTGTGTGTGTGTGTGTGTGTGTGTGTGTGTGTGTGTGTGTGTGTGTGTGTGTGTGTGTGTGTGTGTGTGTGTGTGTGTGTGTGTGTGCGTGCGTGTGTGTGTGTATGTGCGCGTGTGTATGTGCCTGTGTCAGTACATGTCTTCATGAGTGCCTGTGTGTGAGTGCTCTCATGGCTGTGTGTATATATGTTAGCCCTATCTCTCTCCTGTCCCATAAAGCAGGAAATAATGTAACATTACACACAGTGAAGTAGGAGCCTCATCAAGACATCATCTGGGTAGCTCATTATTCCAACGGTCACTATTGTGCATCCTACACTATGTAGTGTACTACAACGGGCTCTGGGCAAAATTAGTGCCCTATATAGGGAATATGGTGCCATTTGGGACACAGATATGACAGTGGCGGTCTCTTTTCATCTCCCTGAGCTGATATACTGTTACTAATCACCTTGTTGTGGCATAGCTACTGTTACTAATCACCTTGTTGTGACATAGTTACTGTTACTAATCACCTTGTTGTGACATAGCTACTGTTACTAATCACCTTGTAGTGGCATAGCTACTGTTACTAATCACCTTGTAGTGACATAGCTACTGTTACTAATCACCTTGTTGTGGTATAGCTACTGTTACTAATCACCTTGCTGTGGCATAGCTACTGTTACTAATCGCCTTGTTGTGACATAGCTACTGTTACTAATCACCTTGTTGTGACATAGCTACTGTTACTAATCACCTTGTTGTGACATCTACTGTTACCAATCATCTTGTAGTGGCATAGCTACTGTTACTAATCACCTTGTTGTGACATAGCTACTGTTACTAATCACCTTGTAGTGGCATAGCTACTGTTACTAATCACCTTGTTGTGGTATAGCTACTGTTACTAATCACCTTGCTGTGGCATAGCTACTGTTACTAATCGCCTTGTTGTGACATAGCTACTGTTACTAATCACCTTGTTGTGACATAGCTACTGTTACTAATCACCTTGTTGTGACATATCTACTGTTACTAATCACCTTGTAGTGGCATAGCTACTGTTACTAATCACCTTGTTGTGGTATAGCTACTGTTACTAATCACCTTGTTGTGGCATAGCTACTGTTACTAATCGCCTTGTTGTGACATAGCTACTGTTACTAATCACCTTGTTGTGACATAGCTACTGTTACTAATCACCTTGTTGTGACATATCTACTGTTACTAATCATCTTGTAGTGGCATAGCTACTGTTACTAATCACCTTGTTGTGGCATAGTTACTGTTACTAATCACCTTGTTGTGGCATAGCTACTGTTACTAATCACCTTGTTGTGGCATAGTTACTGTTACTAATCACCTGGTAGTGGCATAGCTACTGTTACTAATCACCTTGTAGTGACAAAGCTACTGTTACTACTCACCTTGTTGTGGCATAGCTACTGTTACTAATCACATTGCTGTGGTATAGCTACTGTTACTACTCACCTTGTTGTGGCATAGCTACTGTTACTAATCACCTTGCTGTGGTATAGCTACTGTTACTAATCACCTTGTTGTGGCATAGCTACTGTTACTAATCACCTGGTTGTGGCATAGCTACTGTTACTAATCACCTTGTAGTGGCATAGCTACTGTTACTAATCACCTTGTTGTGGCATTGCTACTGTTACTAATCACCTTGCTGTGGTATAGCTACTGTTACTAATCACCTTGTTGTGACATAGCTACTGTTACTAATCACCTTGTTGTGACATAGCTACTGTTGCTAATCACCTTGTTGTGACATAGCTACTGTTACTAATCACCTTGCTGTGGTATAGCTACTGTTACTAATCACCTTGTTGTGGCATAGCTACTGTTACTAATCACCTGGTTGTGACATAGCTACTGTTACTAATCACCTTGTTGTGACATAGCTACTGTTGCTAATCACCTTGTTGTGGCATAGTTACTGTTACTAATCACCTTGTAGTGACATAGCTACTGTTACTACTCTCCTTGTTGTGGCATTGCTACTGTTACTAATCACCTTGTTGTGACATAGCTACTGTTACTACTCACCTTGTTGTGGCATTGCTACTGTTACTAATCACCTTGTTGTGGCATAGCTACTGTTACTAATCACCTTGTAGTGGCATAGCTACTGTTACTAATCACCTTGCTGTGGTATAGCTACTGTTACTACTCACCTTGTTGTGGCATAGCTACTGTTACTAATCACCTTGCTGTGGTATAGCTACTGTTACTAATCACCTTGTTGTGGCATAGCTACTGTTACTAATCACCTTGTAGTGGCATAGCTACTGTTACTAATCACCTTGTTGTGGCATTGCTACTGTTAATAATCACCTTGCTGTGGTATAGCTACTGTTACTAATCACCTTGTTGTGACATAGCTACTGTTACTAATCACCTTGTTGTGACATAGCTACTGTTACTAATCACCTTGTAGTGGCATAGCTACTGTTACTAATCACCTTGTTGTGGCATAGCTGCTGTTACTAATCACCTTGTAGTGGCATAGCTACTGTTACTAATCACCTTGCAGTGGCATAGCTACTGTTACTAATCACCTTGTTGTGGCATAGCTACTGTTACTAATCACCTTGTAGTGACATAGCTACTGTTACTAATCACCTTGTTGTGGCATTGCTACTGTTACTAATCACCTTGCTGTGTATAGCTACTGTTACTAATCACCTTGTTGTGGCATAGCTACTGTTACTAATCACCTTGCTGTGGTATAGCTACTGTTACTAATCACCTTGTTGTGGCATAGCTACTGTTACTAATCACCTTGCTGTGGTATAGCTACTGTTACTAATCACCTTGTTGTGACATAGTTACTGTTACTAATCACCTTGTTGTGGCATAGCTACTGTTACTAATCACCTTGTTGTGGCATTGCTACTGTTACTAATCACCTTCCTTCCTGTCTGTCTCATCTCTATACATCCTCTTCTAGTTCTGTCACATACTCCTTTAGAATAGCTGTTCATTAACCCCCCTCTCTCTCTCCCCTATGTTCTCTCTCTCTCTCTCTCTCTCGCTCTCTCTCTCTCTCTCTCTCTCTCTCTCTCTCTCTCTCTCTCTTCCCCTCTCCCCCCCTCTCTCTCTCTCCCCTCTCTCGTCTGTGTTCTCTCTCTCTCTCTCCCTCCCCCCCCTCTCTCTCTCTCTCTCTCTCCCCCTCCCTTTCTCTCCCCCTCTCTCCCCCTCTCTCCCCATCCCTCTCTCTCTCTCTCCCCTCCCTCTCTCTCCCCCTCTTCCCCCCTCTCTCTCTCTCCCCTCTCTCGTCTGTGTTCTCTCTCTCTCTCCCTCCCCCCCTCTCTCTCCCCTCCCTTTCTCCATCTCTCTCCCCTCCCTCTCTCTCTCTCTCTCTCCCCTCCCTCTCTCTCTCCCCCTCTCTCTCCCTCCCTCTCTCTCTCTCTCCCCTCCCTCTCTCTCTCTCTCCCCTCCCCCTCTCTCTCTCTCCCCTCCCTCTCTCTCTCTCTCCCCTCCATCTCTCTCTCTCTCCCCCTCCCTCTCACTCTCTGCTTTGTGTTACTCTCTCCCTTCCTTCTCTCTACCCGTCTATCTCTCTGTCTCCCTCTGGTTCCCTTTAACTTCTTCTCCTTCAGTCTCTCCCTTCTTACTTTCCTGTTTCTCTACCAAAAAGGGAAATTCTGAGATTGTATACGTGATAATAATCTTCTAAACATGAATTCATAAAGCGTCACGCAGAGCTGAGCACAATCAATTCCATTTACTTCACTCGAGCAGCTTCTTCAGCTGTTCATGTTCAGCTGATTACCATTTGGCATGTACAGTGTTCCTGAACCATACCCTGTTCTCTCTCCCCCTTTCCCTCTTTCTATACATCCCTCTCTCTCTTTCCATCTCTCTGGCCTCCCCGTCAGCCCTCTTCAAACATAATTATCATAATTACGTAAACGCCATCTTTCTTTCATTCTTCAACGTGGCCATTGCCTCTCTAGCCAAGTGGAACGTATTACCACTCCAGCCCAGTGTCCTCGGCTTTAAATAGCATCTGTACCCTGGACATGGGAAACGGCCGCAGTGTACAGGGTAAAGTCTTTTCAGTTCTAGTCTGACGTGTATGGTACTATACACTCCTAACTCTACCTCAGGTTCTCCAGTTCTAGTCTGACTTGTATGGTACTATACACTCCTAACTCTATCTCAGGTTCTCCAGTTCTAGTCTGATGTGTATGGTACTATACACTCCTAACTCTACCTCAGGTCCTCCAGTTCTAGTCTGATCTCACACACACACACACACACACACGCACACATTTTTCTCTCCACATGACCTGTCATCTTTTAGAGTACACCTTGTGTTGAGGTATGACAGAGCACTATGACTTTTAACAAATGTAAGGATGCCTCATCTCGCCTGGTAAAGTCAACTAGCTCTCACAGTCTCACATCAGAATTATACATTCATCCATGTTTCTTAAATGGTTGGGCAATAACTCCAAATGGTTATGGTAAGGGTTTAGGTTTGGTACAGGCTTAAAAAAAAAACGTCAAAAACAACTATGTATCGCTGGATTCAAACTTGCAACCTCGGAATCAGAGGCAGATACTTACGCCCATCCACTATCACCGTTGTCACGACGTTGGCCAGGGGTAGGTTTATGTCAGTCATAAATACCTCTTCCCCCCTTTTCCCTCTCTCTACCCTAATGATGTTACATTTGCAAATCCCTTGGTTAACATAGAGATTCGGGGAACATCAGAAGGTGGGGGGAAATGAACTATATTCTGGTAATCCGACCAGTTGAACATATGCGGTGGTACTTAATGAATATGATGTCAGTTCGTTGGTCATCTGAGACATTCTCATCAATGATAAGATGACATGAACTCTACATTGGAAAGTCTACACATCAGAGTTATCGGATTCACATGGAATTGTTGTTCAATTTAAATGTTTGAATATGAAATTATTCGTGATGGGATGAAATGTGATTTTAGCCTCTAAAATGTGAGATTTGGGTTTTCATAAGATAGGGCTCTGCTCAATCAGTGGCCCGCCCCTGTGAAGGGACATGGGCTATAAAACTTTTCAAACACGCCCCCCTCTCCCTTCCTATATAAAGCCTTGACGACAATATAACCTCCTGTTCCGAAGATGTGAGGACGAAGGTCCTATGTCAGATAATAATGGTTCAGATAATAACTACAGAACGAAGCCAACATCAGCGCGAGTTTTGGTTGTGAATGGTATGAACTTTGAACTCTTCTTCACTACAGAAGTGATACCTCCTAGCCGTTGAGTTAGCAACAGCCGCTGCAAACGAGGGTTAGGAAGGAACAGACAGAGTATCCCGTCTACCACAAAACGACATTATTACAATGTATCCAATTGACAACCAGAGACATTCTTCAAAGGACTCGGTTTGGCAACACGGTCTTCCATCTACCACCAACCTACCGAAGCGCAGCTCAGAGTAAATATTTATTGCATTTTCCTTTTCCAAAATGGGTGGTCTTCCCGCTCCTTCACTCAAACCCAGCCCTTTTCTTTTGTGTAACAAGCTGTCATATCTGTTCCGCCCGCTAGGGACGTAATTTGTAATCAAGTTATGATTTAATTATGTGTATGTGTAATTCTGTGTGATTAGTTAGGTATTTAGTAAATAAATGATTAAACCCAATTTTGCATTGCTGATTCAACTTGTTAGCCAGGGTTTGTGCAGATAACCAAGAATTTACAAGTTTCAGATGAGACTGAATTAAGATGACGATTAATGTTGACTGCTATTGATGTAAAATATTACTATGTCTTCAAGAGTTTATTCGGAAGATAACAGCTCTATAAATATTATTTTGTGGTGCCCCGACTCTCTAGTTAATTACATTTACATGATTAGCTCAATCAGTATTACGGAGAAATTATTTTATAGAATAACATGTCATATCACTTAATCCGGCATAGCCAAAGACACAACACTGTCCACAGCGCCCTAGAAAAAACTAAACCTATTTGAAGAAAACAGTGTTCACTGTTGCCCCTAGTGGCTGTTTCCAGGTCATCTCCTGACATCCTCAGACATGGATGGACTTTGAATACTGACTTGTATCACGGGTGACCTGTCTGTAGCTCTCCCTATCTAATAAATAGTGGAGATCATGTTTATAAATTGCCTGGCTGGGCTGATGAGACAGTGGATTGCTCAGTCAGACGGAACAGAGTAAATAAGCATTTTAACGTCATAGATTTAGCCAGTGGTAACTTGCGGAATAGACACCGGCTGGAATGCTGTTTTAACCAATCAGCATTTAGGGCTGGACCCACCTAGTCAATAATATCCGTAGCATATTCCCTTCAGGGTTATTATGTATTATTAGTACACATTATGTATTACAAAGCACACCATGGAGAGGACAATAGATCATGTAGGTTGAGCTATCACATCATACTGTTGAACTTTGCTGGTACCCACATGTAGCTTTTCAATTCAGTTTCTATGTCAATGTGTAAAACACCAAATAATGCATGCAGAGCAGAATTAGGCCGATACCTGCTAATTATCAAAATCCACAAAAGAGCCGGTAAATTCTACAACCACCAAAAAGGAAGCAATTCCCAAACCTTCCATAACAAAGCCAACACATACAGAGAGATGAACCTGAAGAAGAGTCCCTTAAGCCAGCTGGTCCTGGGGCTCAGTGGGGTCTGTTTGTGTTTATGAAGAGAGCAGCATCACAAACACAGCAACACAATTAGACCCAACCAAATCCTGAGAAAATAAAAAGATAATTATTTCCAATGTATCAAGTAATTAACAAAAAAAAAACAGAGCAAATTAGAATGCTATTTGGCCCTAAGCAGAGAGTACACAGTGTCAGAATACCTGACCACTGTGACTGACACAAAATTAAGGAAAGCTTTGACTATGTACAGACTCAGTGAGCATAAACCTTGCTATTGAGAAATGACGCCGTAGGCAGACCTGGCTCTCAATAGAAGGCAGGTTATGTGCACACTGCCCACAAAATGAGGTGGAAACTGAGCTGCAGTTCCAAACAAATGTATGACCATATTAGTGACACATATTTCCCAGATTACACAGATCCACAAAGAATTCCAAAACAAACCCACTTTTGAGAAACTCCCATATCTACCGGGTGAAGTACCACAGTGTGCCATCACAGCAGCAAGTTTTTTAACCTCTTCAACCTATGGGGGCGCTATTTCATTATTGGATAAAAAAACGTGCCCGTTTTAAACGCAATATTTTGTCACAAAAAGATGCTCCACTATGCATATAATTGACAGCTTTGGAAAGAAAACACTCTGATGTTTCCAAAACTGCAAAGATATTGTCTGTGAGTGCCACAGAACCAATGCTACAGGGGAAACCAAGATGAAATTTCATACAGGAAGTGAGACAGATTTTTGAGGCGCTGTGTTCCAATGTCTCCTTATATGGCTGTGAATGCGCAAGGAATGAGCCTACACTTTCTGTCGTTTCCCAAAGGTGTTTGCAGCATTGTGACGTATTTGTAGGCATATCATTGGAAAATTGACCATAAGAGACTACATTTACCAGGTGTCCACTCTGTGTCCTCCGTCAAAACTATTGCGTAATCTCCAGGTGCGTGCATTTTTCCATTTTGAACAGAGGAGAAACCAAACTGCCACGAGTGACTTATCATCGAATAGATATGTGAAAAACACCTTGAGGATTGATTCTAAACAACGTTTGCCATGTTTCTGTCGATATTATGGAGTTAATTTGGAAAAAAGTTTGCGTTGTAATGACTGAATTTTCGGGGTTTTTTGGTAGCCAAACATGACGCAGAAAACGGACCGATTTCTCCTGCACAAATAATCTTTCAGGAAAAACTGAACATTTGCTATCTAACTGAGAGTCTCCTCATTGAAAACATCCGAAGTTCTTCAAAGGTAAATTATTTTATTTGAATGGTTTTCTGGTTTTTGTGAAAATGTTGCCTGCTGAATGCTAACACTAAATGCTAACGCTAGCTATCAATAGCTATCAATACTGTTACACAAATGCTTGTTTTGCTATGGTTGAGAAGCGTATTTTTGAAAATCTGAGATGACAGTGTTGTTAACAAAAGGCTAAGCTTGAGAGGTAGCATATTGATTTCATTTAATTTGCGATTTTCATGAATAGTTAACGTTGTGTTATGCTAATGAGCTTGTGGATAGATTTACACAATCCTGGATACAGGTTTTTTTCTTAGCTAAACGTGATGCACAAAATGGAGCGATTTCTCCTAAACAAATAATCTTTCAGGAAAAACTGAACATTTGCTATCTAACTGAGAGTCTCCTCATTGAAAACATCAGAAGTTCTTCAAAGGTAAATGATTTTATTTGAATGGTTTTCTGTTTTTTGTGAAAATGTTGCCTGCTGAATGCTAACGCTAAATGCTATGCTAACTATCAATGCTGTTACACAAATGCTTGTTTTGCTATGGTTGAGAAGCATATTTTTGAAAATCTGAGATGACAGTGTTGTTAACAAAAGGCTAAGCTTGAGAGCTAGCATATTTATTTAATTTTATTTGCGATTTTCATGAATAGTTAACGTTGCGTTATGGTAATGGCCTGAGGCTGTAATCACGATCCTGGATCCGGGATGGCTCGACGCAAGAAGTTAACCTGTTGCCACAAGAAAAGGACAACCAGTGAACAAACACCATTGTAAATACAACCCTTATTGATGATTAAGAGAGAAAAAGAGAGAGGGAGGGAAACTGATCGAGTACCTCTTTCATGTGCTTGACTTGAAATTATGACAATTTTAAAAGGTCAGACCAAAGTATTTTAGCTCACATTATGTCCTTGCCTCACTGCACTAACAACACTAAATGTTTTTTGGCAAAAAACATTTCTTTACAAAATCAGAATAAGTTAGAACCGGGGGTTATTCCCAGAGGTATGAGAGCTACAAATTATCATAATTAAGATAAATGCTACTTCAGGTTATTTACTTGACCTTGGTTTGACATGTCTTTTCATGTCTTACTGAGAAAAATGTTAATTTTCCTCATCAGAAGCCGCAGCGGTATAACTATGAGGAACTGACCACAATTATCCAACGCAGAGAGAGAACAGTGTCCAATGAACCAGAGCTTCTTTGAAGAGAGAAGAGGATAGAGAAAGCAGAACATTTATTTTGCTCTTGTATGTTTCAATCACAATGCTTTCGTGATGGCTGATTTTGGAGTCGCTTTCAGAAGCAGTCGAAACAATATACTGTGTGTAGATTTGATTTGAAAGTTTGGCACTTTCACCACTTAGATGTAGCAGAGTATCACGTTTCAGCAATGATCCAGGTGCAGATAATGTTGAAGAAACTAAAGTTCATTCTTTAAATGGGAAACGACGGGTCAAGGCAGGCAGGGGTCAATAATCCAGCAAGGGTGAAAGGAACAGCAGGCGGGCTCAGGGTCAGGTAAGTCAGAGGTTAGTAATCAAGAGTAGAGGCAAAGGAACAGGCCGGCAGGCAGGCTCAGGGTCAGGTAAGTCAGAGGTTAGTAATCAAGAGTAGAGGCAAAGGAACAGGCCGGCAGGCAGGCTCAGGGTCAGGTAAGTCAGAGGTTAGTAATCAAGAGTAGAGGCAAAGGTACAGGCCAGCAGGCAGGCTCAGGGTCAGGTAAGTCAGAGGTTAGTAATCAAGAGTAGAGGCAAAGGTACAGGCCGGCAGGCAGGCTCAGGGTCAGGTAAGTCAGAGGTTAGTAATCAAGACTAGAGGCAAAGGTACAGGCCGGCAGGCAGGCTCAGGGTCAGGTAAGTCAGAGGTTAGTAATCAAGAGTAGAGGCAAAGGTACAGGCCGGCAGGCAGGCTCAGGGTCAGGTAAGTCAGAGGTTAGTAATCAAGAGTAGAGGCAAAGGTACAGGCCGACAGGCAGGCTCAGGGTCAGGTAAGTCAGAGGTTAGTAATCAAGAGTAGAGGCAAAGGAACAGGCCGGCAGGCAGGCTCAGGGTCAGGTAAGTCAGAGGTTAGTAATCAAGAGTAGAGGCAAAGGAACAGGCCGGCAGGCAGGCTCAGGGTCAGGTAAGTCAGAGGTTAGTAATCAAGAGTAGAGGCAAAGGAACAGGCCGGCAGGCAGGCTCAGGGCAGGAATGGTCAAAACCCGGGAAACTACAAAACACGGAATTTAGCAAAGACAGGAGCAAGGGAAAACACTGGTAGGTTTGAATGAGCAAAACAAACTGGCACAGACAGACAGAAAACACAGGTATAAGTACCCAGGGGATAATGGGGCAGATGAGCGACACCTGGAGGGGGTGGAGACAAGCAAAAGTGAAACAGATCAGGGAGTGACAGAACCCCCCTCTCTAAGGGCACCACCTGGCGTCCTACCTGGGTACATACCTGATTGAGCGGGATGCCGGCGTTGGAACTCAGAGATGAGGCCTGGGTCCAGGATGTCCCTAGCGGAGACCCAGCACCTCTCCTCTGCGCCATAAACCTCCAAGTCAACCGGGTACTGGAATCTCCTGCCCCGAGGTCGAACCTTCAGGAGACATCGCACCCTTACGCCACTAGATTTGGAAAGGCACACACCTGTCTTGTTAAGGTCCCACAGTTGCCGGTTCATGTCAGAGCAAAAACCAAGCCATGAGTTTGAAAGAATTGTCCGTGGAGCTCCGAGACAGGATTGTGTCGAGGCACAGATCTGAGGTAGGGTACCAACACATTTCTGCAGCATTGAAGGTCCCCAAGAACACAGTGGCCTCCATCATTCTTAAATTGAAGAAGTTTGGAACCACCAAGCTGTCCGCCTGGCTAAACTGAGCCAGGAAGAGTCTATAAGGGGGAGAAAGGCTTTGGTCAGGGAGGAGACCAAGGACCAAGCTCTAGAGTTCCTCTGTGGAGATGGAAGAACCTTCCAGAAGGACAACCATCTCTGCAGCACTCCACCAATCAGGCATACGTGGAAGAGTGGCCAGACGGAAGCCACTCCCCAGTAAAAGGCACATGACAGCCCACTTGGAGTTTGCCAAAAGACACCTAAAGGACTCTCAGACCATGACAAAACAAGATTCTCTGCTCTGATGAAACCAAGATTGAACTCTTTGGCCTGATTGCCAAGCGTCACATCTGAAGGAAACCTGGCACCATCCCTACTGTGAAGCATGGTGGTGGCAGCATCATGCTGTGGGGATGTTTTCAGCGGCAGGGACTGGGAGACTAGTCAGGATCAAGGGAAAAATGAATGGAGATAAGTACAGAGATATCCTTGATGAAAACCTGCTCCAAAGCACTCAGGACCTCAGACTGCAGCCAAGACAACGCAGGAGTGGCTTCGGGACAAGTCTCTGAATGTCCTTGAGTGGCCCAGCCAGAGCCTGGACTCAAACCAGATCGAACATCACCACAGATGCATGTGAAAATAGCTGTGCAGCGATGCTACCCATCCAACCTGACAGAGGTTGAGCGGATCTGCAGAGAAGAATGGGAGAAACTCTCCAAATACAGGTGATCCAAGATTATAGCGTCACACCCAAGAAGACTTTAGGCTGTGATCGCTGCCAAAGGTTCTTCAATAAAGTACTGAGTAAATGTGTTATTTCAGTTTTTCTTTCATTTATACTTTGCATTAAAAACCTGCTTGTTCTTTGTCTTTGTCATTAAAAGTGAGGACTGTTATTTTATCAAATCAATTCTCTGTAATTATTATGACGTGATTAAACTAATCATATAAATGTAATTAACTAGGAAGTCGGGGCACCACGGAAAATCTTCAGATTCTAAAGTTATAATTTTCCGAATATAACCCTTCAGATATTTTAATATCTGATCAATTAGTCTTCTATTAATGAATTATACTTTACTTACGTCAGTCTCATTTCAAACATCGTAGAATTGTTGGTTATCTGCACGAACCATGAACCATCCATACACCAATTGGCTTATCATTTATTTACTAACTAACTGAATAATCACAGAAATGCATAAACAAACAAACAGTAGCTATTGGTTACTAACAAGGATAGGGAAGATTCCCTAGTGGGCTAAGCCGATATGACGGCTTGGTGGACAAAGGGAAGTGGGTGTTAATTAATTCATTATTAATTTAATTTAAATACTAATCCTTTGCACATAAACGCTCACTCATTCGGGAATAATTGCAATCAATATATATTTACGCCCATGTGTCCTTGTGATCGTCTCTGTTGGAATCCGGTCCGTCTGCTGGAGAGTTCATCCGAGTCTCTCTCTCTCTTTCTGTTTACCTGAAGATCAACATATTTCATGGTTAGAATGGATACTTCAGAGTACCATTCAGAAATGTTCTCCTAGAATATATGTTTCGGCTGTTGTCGGTATTCTCGTCCCAGGTTGACATAATTTCTAGCTGCAGACTATTAATTTGTATCTAAGATTTGGTCTTATTCTGTAGGGATCGATAGTCTCAGAGTTGAACCATTTCCAGCTCTGTAGCCAATGCTCCATGTAGTATGGTTAGGAATTTGATAACTATTCACAATCACAGCTCACACTGTGGGTTTGCTTATTCTTGATACTCAAACCTGTGCCACCCCAACTTACACCGAGGTATGCATGGTCTGACGAGGATTTCCTCAGGAGGGAGTTTTATTATTAACTATAAGAAAGGCGGTTCCATGACGCCAGATCATGTCTGTGCTCATTGGGGCAGGCCAATGACTTAGTTAAACTTTAAAGGGAATACCATTCTCTCACATTAAAGGTTTAACATCACATTACATCATTTCACAAATAGTTTAATCTTTACTCTTTCATGATATACAATAAATAGACACAAACACCATAATTGAGAAATGTACACATTCAGAGACATAGTTATGTGTCTTTCCTGTCATTCGTGAGATCACCAAATGAAACACACTCAACATAACTGTCCCTTAAGTGTCCACGGACCCTTCCCACATTCTCACAAGTGGACATATAGTTTCATTTTCCCATTTTGGGGATTTAGGAGTTCGGCCACGTGAAATCCTTTGTTTACTCTGTGGTCTCTCTCTCTGCATGAAAATGAATTTACGACCTGAGATAACAGAACCTGGGTGTAGGAGAGAGTGAGAGAGGGGGCCACGTCATGATAGTATATTGATGAGGAAATAAAACAATTTCATCAATTTTAGATTAAGGCTGTAATGTAACATAATGTGGAAAAAGTCCAGGGTTCTGAATACTTTCCAAATACACTCTATGTTTGCATTGCCAAAGCAAGTGGAATAGATGAACAAAAGTGAAATAAACAATAAAAAGTGAACAGTAAATATTACACTCAAATAAGTTACAAAATAGTAGACATTTAAAATGTCATATTACGTCTTTGTACAGTGTTATAACAATGTGCAAATAGTTAAAGTACAGAAGGGAAAATAAATAAACCTAAATATGAGTTGTATTTACAACGGTGTTTGTTCTTCACTGGTTGCCCTTTTCTTGTGGCAACAGGTTATGATTATTGCTGCTGTGATGTCACACTGTGGTATTTCACCCAATTTACTATTCTCTCGGAGTCTGTACATAGTAAAACCTTTCCTTAATATTGGGTCAATCACAGTAATCAGGTATTCTGCCACTGTGTACTCTCTGAGGCCGGGTGCTGCGGACTGTTCTAGTGCCCTCGGCAATTCATTGATATATATGTTGAAGAGGGTGGGGCTTAAGCTGCTTCCCTGTCTCACCCCACGGCCCTGAGGAAAGAAATGTGTGTTTTTTGTCAATATTAACCGCACACTAGTTGTTTGTGTACATGGATTTTATAACCACTTTCCATCAACTTGTATAGCTCTCTCTCTCTCTCAATTCAATTTCAATTCAATTCAAGGGCTTTATTGGCATGGGAAACATGTGTTAACATTGCCAAAGCAAGTGAGGTAGATAATATATAAAGTGAATATATAAAGTGAAATAAACAATAAAAATGAACAGTAAACATTACACATACAGAAGTTTCAAAACAATAAAGACATTACAAATGTCATATTACATATATATACAGTGTTTTAACAATGTACAAATGGTTAAAGGACACAAGATAAAATAAATAAGCATAAATATGGGTTGTATTTACAATGGGGTGTGTTCTTCACTGGTTGCCCTTTTCTCTTGGCAACAGGTCACAAATCTTGTTGCTGTGATGGCACACTGTGGAATTTCACCCAGTAGATATGGGAGTTTATCAAAATTGGATTTGTTTTCGAATTCTTTGTGGATCTGTGTAATCTGAGGGAAATATGTCTCTCTAATATGGTCATACATTGGGCAGGAGGTTAGGAAGTGCAGCTCAGTTTCCACCACATTTTGTGGGCAGTGAGCACATAGCCTGTCTTCTCTTGAGAGCCATGTCTGCCTACGGCGGCCTTTCTCAATAGCAAGGCTATGCTCACTGAGTCTGTACATAGTCAAAGCTTTCCTTAATTTTGGGTCAGTCACAGTGTTCAGGTATTCTGCCGCTGTGTACTCCCTGTTTAGGGCCAAATAGCATTCTAGTTGGCTCTGTTTTTTTGTTAATTCTTTCCAATGTGTCAAGTAATTATCTTTTTGTTTTCTCAAGATTTGGTTGTGTCTAATTGTGCTGCTGTCCTGGGGCTCTGTAGGGTGTGTTTGTGAACAGAGTCTCTCTCTCTCTCTCTAAAATAGACATGTGTGGATAGATATCATAAAGTAGGTGCTAGTGTAGATCTGTGTGTTCCTCCAGCTGGAGGGTTGTTGACACTGTAGCTGTACGGCCCTGTAGGTCTTTAGCGATCCCAGCAGGGCTGTGATATATCTGGCTGTTTAGGATCATGTATGTAACGGAAAGGAATACCAAATATTAATAATGGATTGAGAAAGATGTGAGACAAGAATGCTTAATTGAGGTGCAGGATGGCATTATGGCTGTGCGGGCGAAGGAGGAGAGGGAGAAGAGGTAAAGATCCTTCGCCCTACGGAAAGAGAGAGAAAAAGATAGTGGGAGAGAGAGAAAGCGAATTAGACAAACAGACAGCCAGACAGAGCAGTCAGAATGACAGACAGGTCCATTAGATTTAGTGTTGCCCTCCACTTGTGTTTACTCGGGGTGCAGAAACAGAGTGTTTGGTCACCAAAGTGCTATTGATCAGATCATAATGTTATCTCCTCTCCAAAATACTTATTACAGAGTGATCTGCTGTGTCAAGCCATTGACCCTCTCTATAATACAGAGAGTGATCTGCTGTGTCGAGCCATTGACCCGCTCTATAATACAGAGAGTGATCTGCTGTGTCAAGCCATTGACCCTCTCTATAATACAGAGAGTGATCTGCTGTGTCGAGCCATTGACCCGCTCTATAATACAGAGAGTGATCTGCTGTGTCGAGCCATTGACCCTCTCTATAATACAGAGAGTCATCTGCTGTGTCAAGCCATTGACCCTCTCTATAATACAGAGTGATCTGCTGTGTCAAGCCATTGACCCTCTCTATAATACAGAGAGTGATCTGCTGTGTCAAGCCATTGACCCTCTCTATAATACAGAGTGATCTGCTGTGTCAAGCCATTGACCCTCTCTATAATACAGAGAGTGATCTGCTGTGTCAAGCCATTGACCCTCTCTATAATACAGAGTGATTAGCATGTTAGTTCAATCCTGTTCAAGTCAATATGTAATATGCTGGTAGAGACGAGAAGCAGGTACAGGGTGTGTACATTTCATATCAAAGGACATGGAACAGGACAAGACAGTGTCGGAGGAGCAGACATTTATAGACGGGGCAGTCAACAAAGGGAAGGAGTCCAGGTGAGTCCAATGAGCGCTGCTGCGCGTAACTATGGTGACAGGTGAGCGTAATGAAGGGCAGCCTGGAGCAGGCATGATAATATACTTGCAGTGTCATCCAGGACAATCAGGGAGAACGTTCACTGTCCATCAGATTCAGGACTATTCAGACATTATTTATCCCCAGGGGAAGCACGAGCAAAAGCACATACTGTACATTACACACATGTTTACAAAATGATGGTTTAAGAAAACGTGTTCAATGAAGAGAATCGAGAACTTGGTGTGTGAAAATGGGTGTTTATTACCAATAAATCGATTGTTTACTAGTACATCTCTTGTTTACTAATACCCCTTTTGTTTAATAAAACATTTATTGTTTACTAAATCCCCTACTTGTTTACAAATACATATCGTGTTTACTAATACATACTAATGTGTTTACTAATGTTTACTAATATCTCTCTTGTTTACTAATACTTATCTTGTTCACTAATACCTCTCTTGTAATACAGTGTCTTGCAAAATAATTCATTCCACTTTTGCGTATTTTCTATTTTGTTGCATTACAACCTGTAATTTAAATGGATTTTTATTTGGATGTCATGTAATGGACATACACAATATAGTCTAAATTGGTGAAGTGAAATTTAAAAAATGACTTGCTTCAAAAAATTCTACAAAAAATTATGAAAACGAAAAAGTGGTGTGTGCATATGTATTCACCCCCTTTGCTATGAAGCCCCTAAATAAGATCTGGTGCAACCAATTACCTTCAGAAGTCACATAATTAGTTAAATAAAGTACACCTGTGTGCAATCTAAGTGTCACATGATCTCAGTATATATACACCTGTTCTGAAAGGTCCCAGAGTCTGCAACACCACTAAGCAAGCAGCACCATGAAGACCAAGGAGCTCGCCAAACAGGTCAGGGACAAAGATGTGGAGAAGTACAGATCAGGGTTTGGTTATAAAAAAATATCCAAAACTTTGAACATCCCACAAAGCACCATTAAATCCAGTATTAAAAAATGGAAAGAATATGGCACCACAACAAACCTGCCAAGAGAGGGCCACCCACCAAAACTCACAGACCAGGCAAGGAGGGTATTAATTAGGTAGCAAGATTGAATCCCTGAGCTGACAAGGTAAAACTCTGTCATTCTGCCCCTGAACAGGGCCACTGTTCCTATGCTGTCATTGAAAATAATTATTTGTTCTTAACTGACTTGCCAAGTTAAATAAAGGTTAAAAAAATCTAATCAAATAAAAAAAATCAGAGAGGCAACAAAGATAAACCTGAAGGAGCTGCAAAGCTCCACAGCGGAGATTGGAGTATTTGTCCATAGGACCACTTTAAGCCGCACACTCCACAGAGCTGGGCTTTACGGAAGAGTGGCCAGAAAAAAGCCACTGCTTAACTTCTTCGAGATAGGGGGCGCCCTTTTAATTTTTGGATAAAAAACATTCCCGTTTTAAACAAGATATTTTGTCACGAAAAGATGCTCGACTATGCATGTAATTGACAGCTTTGGAAAGAAAAAACTGACGTTTCCAAAACTGCAAAGATATTATCTGTGAGTGCCCCAGAACTAATGCTACAGGCGAAACCAATATGAAGTTTCATACAGGAAATGCCCCAGATTCTGAAGGCGCTGTGTTCCAATGTCTCCTTATATGGCTGTGAATGTGCCAGGAATGAGCCTGCCTTTTCTGTCGTTTCTCCGAGGTGTCTGCAGCATTGTGACGTATTTGTAGGCATATCATTGGAAGATTGACCATAAGAGACTACATTTACCAGGTGTCCGCCCGGTGTCCTGTGTCGAAATTATTGCGTAATCTCTAGGTCCATGCGCGTTCCATTTCTTCAGAAGAGAAAGTCAACTGCCATGAATCATTTTTCATCGATAGATATGTGAAAAACACCTCGAGGAATGATTCTAAACATTGTTTGCCATGTTTCTGTCGATATTATGGAGTTAACCTGTTAGATCTCTAGGGGCGCTATTTCATTTTTGGATAAAAAACGTTCCCGTTTTAAGCGCGATATTTTGTCACGAAAAGATGCTCGACTATGCATATTCTTGACAGTTTGGAAAGAAAACATTCTGAAGTTTCAGAATCTGCAAAGATTTTGTCTGTAAGTGCCCCAGAACTCATTCTACAGGCGAAACCAAGATGATGCATCAACCAGGAATTAGCAGAATTTCTGAAGCTCTGTTTTCCATTGTCTCCTTATATGGCTGTGATTGCGCAACGAATGAGCCTACACTTTCTGTCGTTCGCCCAAGGTCTTAGCAGCATTGTGACGTATTTGTAGGCATATCATTGGAAGATTGACCATAAGAGACTACATTTTCCAAGTGTCCGCCTGGTGTCCTGCGTGGAATTCGGTGCGCAATTGCCAGCTGCTTGTACTTTACCATTTGATTCAGGGGAGAAAGCATGTGTCCAAGAACGATGTATCAATGAAGAGATATGTGAAAAACACCTTGAGGATTGATTCTAAACAACGTTTGCCATGTTTTCAGTCGATATTATGGAGTTAATTTGGAAAAAAGTTTGCGTTTTGAGGACTGAATTTTCGGGGTTTTTTTGGTAGCCAAATGTGATGTATAAAACGGAGCTATTTCTAATACACAAAGAATCTTTTTGGAAAAACTGAGCATCTGCTATCCAACTGAGAGTATCCTCATTGAAAACATCAGAAGTTCTTCAAAGGTAAATGATTTTATTTGAAGGCTTTTATGTTTTTGTTGAAATGTTGCGTGCTGGATGCTAACGCTAATGCTAACGCTAAATCCTTTGTTTGCTAGCTACTGTTACACAAATTATTGTTTTCCTATGGTTGAGAAGCATATTTTGAAAATCTGAGATGACAGTGTTGTTTACAAAAGGCTAAGCTTGCGAGATGGCATATTTATTTCATTTCATTTGCGATTTTCATGAATAGTTAACGTTGCGTTATGGTAATGAGCTTGAGGCTGTAGTCACGATACCGGATCCGGGTTTGGGAGATCAGAGAGGTTAATTTAGAAAAAAGTTTGCGTTTTAATGACTTAATTATTATTATTATTATTTTTTTTACCCAAACGTGATGAAGAAAACGGAGTGATTTTTTCATGAATAGTTAACGTTGCGTTATGGTAATGAGCTTGAGGCTGTAGTCACGATCCCGGATCCGGGATGGCTCGACGCAAGAAGTTAAAGAGAAAAATAAGCCAACACGTTTGGTGTTTGCCAAAAGGCATGTGGAAGACTCCCCAAATATATGGAAGAAGGTACTCTGGTCAGATGAGATTAAAATGTAGCTTTTTGGCCATCAAGGAAAACACTATGTCTGGTGCGAACCCAACACCCTCATCACCCCGAAAACACCATCAACACCATGGTGGTGGCAGCAACATGCTGTGGGTATATTTTTCATCGGCAGGGACTGGGAAACTGGTCAGAATTGAAGAAATGATGGATGGCGCTAAATACGGGGAAGTCCTTGAGGGAAACCTATTTCAGTCTTCCAGAGATTTGAGCCTGGGAGGAGGTTCACCTCCCAGCAGGATAATGACCCTAAGCATACTGTTAAAGGAACACTCGGAGTGGTGTTAGGGGGCACTATTTTAATTTTTGTATGAAAATAGTTCCTGTTTTAAACAAGACATTTTGTCAAGAAAATATGCTCGATTATGCATATAATTGACAGCTTTTGAAAGAAAACACTCTGAGCTTTCGTTTTACACGTATTCCCCAAGGTGTCTACAGCATTGTGACGCCTTTTTACGCATTTCCATTGAAGAATAGCCGTAAGGGACCATATTTAGCAAGTGGTCACATGGTGTCTCCCGCAGAAAATCTTGCGTAAAATACTGAGGTAGCCATTTTTCCAATCGCTTCTTATGAGAAACCAATTGCCTCGACGGATATATTATCGAACATATATGTTAAAAACACCACATCTCTTGTTTACTAATCCATATCGTGTTTACTAATACATATAGTGTTTACTAATACATCTCTTGTTTACTAATACATATCGTGTTTACTAATACATATAGTGTTTACTAATACATCTCTTGTTTACTAATACATATCGTGTTTACTAATACATATCTTGTTCACTCTTACATCTATTGTTTGCTAATATATCTATTGTTTGCTAATATATCTATTGTTCACTAATACATCTCTTGTTTACCAATATCTATTCTGCTGTGAGTGAGAGAACTTAAGGAGGGGAGAGAGGAACTCATGGTACAGATTCCAGGCCACCTCAGACCCGTACCACAACCTCAATACCACGATGGGACAGGCAACACAGGACCTACCAACCCAACAGACCCCACCCCCTCCTAACAGCCTCCCTGTCAGCGTCCCCTGATAGCTCTCCTAACAACACCCACACACCACCTGATGACACAGACAAGCAAGTCATTGTGCTCCTCATTGACTCAAAGATAATACAGTTTTTCCGAAACACAAAGTGGCTAAACTCTGGTGCCCAAACACTAGACATGCCCTGGAGGTGTTGTCAGAGAATCGACTAGGGTCCCCCAAGCTACATTATAATTCACACGGGCACAAATGACCTGAGGGCCCAGCAAGAAAGGGTGGCCACAGCAGGAAAGGGAGCGATTGAAAAAGCTTCTTCCACTTTCCCCAGCACACAAGTGGTTATCTCCACCCTGCTACGATGAAAATACATTCACCTTGCCACCATACATCGGGTGAACGCAAGCATTTCCCGGGACTGTGCCTCAAAAACTAATGTCTACCAGGCCCCAGACAAGCGAGACACCCTCCCAGACGTGCAAGACCCCCTCCCGAAGGACCTTCACCCAAGAGAACTCATGCCAAGAGGACATATACCCAGACCACAGCTTCACCAGCCTCGCCCCAACCAGCTGAAACCACCCCAGACAAACCCTGGCCACACCTTATATAGGCCCCCACAGATCAGATTTATGCCCCTTCTGACCCCCCATGCCCCCTGCCCCTGCAGCAAGGACATCAACATGACAGCAACACATATGTCAAGGCCTTGAGCAGAAAAACAGGCCCAACCCCCACTAATGCACAACCCCAAGCCCCATCCTGTGATCTAAGACGTATCAGATGCTCAACATGCTCTGCTCACACCTACTGTGATGGTCCGGGCCTAAACCACACAAAAACAACACGAGACACTATGGAACACAAAGCTTTAACTATCTCATCCTGGAATATACAAGGTCTGAGGTCATCTGCCTTTGGCCTAAAGAGCAGGAACCCAGAGTTTGGAAATACAGATATTGTCATCCTACAAGTAACATGGTATAGAGGAGATGGACACACTGGTTACCCTCCAGGTTATAGAGAGCTGGTAGTCCCATCCACCAAACTACCAGGTGTGAAACAGGGAAGAGACCCAGGGGGAATGCTAATTTGGTATAGAGCAGACCTAACCCACTCTATTAAATTATTCAAAACAGGAACATTTAGCATCTGGATAGAAATTATGAAGGAATCTCAACAGAGAAAAAGGTCCTCATGTGTGCTACCTATATCCCCCAAATAGAATCACATGACTTTAACGATGACAGATTATCCATCCTAGAGGGGTGGACTAAACACCTCCCTCTGCAATTGGATCCTGGACTTCCTGACGGGCCGCCCCCAGGTGGTAAGGGTAGGTAACAACACATCTGCCATGCTGATCCTGAACACGGGGGCCCCTCAGGGGTGCGTGCTCAGTCCTGTACTCCCTGTTCACTCATGACGGCACCATCATTAAGTTTGCTGATGACACAACAGTGGTAGGTCTGACCATCGACAATGATGAGGCAGCCTATAAGGAGGAGGTCAGAGACCTGACCGTGTGGTGCAAGGACAACAACCTCTCCCTCAACGTGATCAAGACAAAGGAGATGATTGTGGACTACAGTAAAAGGAGGCCCGAGCATGCCATCATTCTCATCAACGGGGCTGTAGTGGAGCAGGTTGAGAGCTTCAAGTTCCTTGGTGTCCACATCACCAACCAACTAACATGGTCCAAGCACACCAAGACAGTCATGAAGAGGGCACAACAAAACCTATTGCCCCTCAGGAGACTGAAAATATTTGTCATGGGTCCTCAAATCCTCAAAAGGTTTTATAGCTGCACCATCGAGAGCATCCTGACGGGTTGCATCACTGCCTGGTATGGAAACTGCTCAGCCTCTGACCGCAAGGCACTACAGAGGGTAGTGTGTATGGCCCTGTACATTCAACAGGGCCATGCTTTCTGCCATCCAGGACCTCTATACCAGGCGGTGTCAGAGGAAGGTCCTAAAAATTGTCAAAGGCCCCAGTCACCCTAGTCATAGACTGTTCTCTCTGCCACCGCACGTCAAGTGGTACCGGATTGACAAGTCTAGGTCCAAGAGGCTCATAAACAGCTTCTACCCCCAAACCATAAGACTCCTGAACAACTAATCAAATGGCAATGGACTATTTACAATGCCCCACCCCCCTCCACACTGCTTCTACTACATGTACATATTACCACAACACCGGTGCCCCCGAACATTGACTCTGTACTGGTACCCCCTATATATAGCCACACTTTAGTTATTTACTGCTGCTCTTTAATTATTTGTTATTCTTATCTCTTACTTTTTTTGTTGTATTTTCTTAAAACTGCATTGTTGGTTAAGGGCTTACAAGTAAGCATTTCACTGTGAGGTCAACACCTGTTGTGTTCGGCGAATGTGACAAATACAATTAGATTTTAATTGATCAACCATTTCCAGGTCCAGGGACATGTACCTCACCCTCTTCAACATATATATCAATAAATTGGAAAGGGCACCAGAACAGTCTGCAGTGCCCAGTCTTCGCCTACTAGAATCTGAAGTCAAATGTTTACTGTTTGCTGATGATCTGGTGCTTCTGTCCCCAGCCTAGGAGGGGGCCAACAGCAGCACCTAGATCTTCTGCACAGATTCTGACAGTAAATCTCAGTAAGAAAAATGTAATCGTGTTCATAAAAGGTCCAGTCACCAGGACCACAACTGCAAATCCCACCTAGACACCGTTGCCCTAGAGCACATAAAAAAAAACTATACATACCACGGCCTAAACATCAGCGCCACAGGTAACTTCCACAAAACTGTGAACAATCTGAGAGACAAGGCAAGGGCCTTCTATGCCATCAAAAGGAACATACAATTTGACATACCAATTAGGATCTGGCTATAAATACTTGAATCAGTTAGAGAAGCCATTGCTCTTTATGACTGTCAGGTCTGGGGTCCGCTCACCAACCAAGAATTCACAGAGCCACAGAGCCACAGGACAGCAACACAATTAGACCCAACCAAATCATGAGAAAACAAAAATATAATTACTTGACACATTGTAAAGAATTAACGAAAAAACTCAATGCTATTTGGTCCTAAGCAGATAGTACAGAGTGGCAGAATACCTTACCACCGTGACAGACCCAAACGTAAGGAAAGCTTTGACTATGTACAGACGCAGTGAGCATAGCGTTGCTATTGAGAAAATCAGCTGTAAGCAGATCTGGCTCTCAAGAGAAGACAGGCTATGTGCATGCTAGCCCAAAAAATGTGGTGGAAACTGAGCTGCACTTCCTAACATCCTGCCAAAATATATGACCATATTAGAGACACATATTTCCCTCAGACTACACAGACACACAAAGAATTAAAAAACAAATCCAATTTTGATCAACTCACATATTTTTTATTTTTTTTATTTTTTTATTTATCCGTTATTTTACCAGGTAAGTTGACTGAGAACACGTTCTTATTTGCAGCAACGACCTGGGAAATAGTTACAGGGGAGAGGAGGGGGATGAATGAGCCAATTGTAAGCTGGGGTTTATTAGGTGACCGTGATGGTTTGAGGGCGAGATTGGGAATTTATATTTACTGGGTGAAATAACAGTGTGCCATCAAAGTAGAACGTTTTGTGTAAGGACAGACGCAGGAGATGTGAAGCAAGTCGGGTGAATATTTAATGGGAACGGACATCAAACATAACAAGAACAGCATCTGGATGGGGTTGAACAAAATGACATTACGACAATAATGCTGACAGGGTTCCATCAGCGGAAGCACCCGGATTCGACGTCACCACCAAATACAAAAAACAAGAACTCCCTGATGCTTCAAATAGTGGTGTCAACATTCTGTAATGAACAACGCTGGAGACGAGAAACATGTACAGTGAGTGAACATTTAATGGCAAAAAGACAACAAGCAAAACAAGAACAGCTTCTGGACGGGGGTTAAAAAACAACATTACGGCAATAATGCTGGCACAGGGAACAAAACTGAGGAGCAGATAGATATGGAGGGTGCAATCAACAACGTGAAGGAGTCCAGGTGAGTCCAATGGGCGCTTATGCGCGTAATGATGGGTACAGGTGTACGTAATGAAGGGCAGTCTGGTGCCCTCAGGTGCCAGAGAGGGAGCGCGGGAGCCGGCGTGACAATTTGTGACCTGTTGCCAAAAGAAAATGCCAACCAGTGAAGAACAAACACCATATTTATGTTTATTTATCACCCTTTTGTACTTTAACTATGTGCACAACGCTGTATATAGACATACTGTGACATTTGAAATGTCTCTATTATTTTGAAAGTATGTGAGTGTAATATTTGTTGTTCACTTTTTATTGTGTATTTCACTTTTGTTTATCCATTTTACTTGCTTTGGCGAATGTTAACATATGTTTCTCATGCCAATAAAGCCCCTTGAATAGAATTACAGTATGAGCGAGATAGAGAGCAAGGGGGATAGAGAGAGAAAGAGGAGAGCAAGAGGGAGAGAGAGAAAGAGACGTGTGTGTGTGTGTGTGTGTGTGTGTGTGCAAACTTCTGCAAGACTGGTGATAGTATTTAGCCATCAAATGTTCAACAATGCGGAGCAGACTAAAATACAGGAGGCAATACATTACAAAGAACTGATGAAATTTTTCCACACATTATTATTTTTTTCTAATAATAAAGTCAAACAGTACGACGGCGTGGGGAAATATGTCCATGTCACCAGCTAATAGCATCGTTGTCCATGGATTTTCCTGTTAATAGATGTCAAAACGTTTCATGGAAGCCACTTGGGCTGTTGTTGATGCCAGTTCCACTCAGCGAGCCGGAATACACTTACATAACCAAATGTACCAGTACCAAGTTGTTACCCACTAGAAACAAGGCCTGGCTCACTCTTTCAACATGTTTACTGAGAGGTCCTGCTTCTATGTGATGGAGCATTGAGTCTATTTGAATCCTCAAAGACTAAACAGAGATGCCCGACATAGATGACCTTGTTCTAAAGTCTTCTAATCCATCCATCCTTCCTTCCTTCCTTCCTTCCTTCCTTCCTTCCTTCCTTCCTTCCATCTGCACTGAAAGCAAATCCCTGGTATCAGCATCAATCATATCGCTTTTACCTATCCTACTTTTTCCAGATCATTGTCTAAGAAGAAGAGGAGAGGAGGATGACCCTGGAGACTATTGAGACACATCCCTGTTTCCCCTAGCTAGCCTCTCTGTAAGTTCCTGCTCTGATGAAGAAGAGGAGAGGAGGATGCCCCTGGAGACTATTGAAACACGTCCCTGTTTCCCCTAGCTAGCCTCTCTGTAAGTTCCTGCTCCGATGAAGAAGAGGAGAGGAGGATGACCCTGGAGACTATTGAAACACGTCCCTGTTTCCCCTAGCTAGCCTCTCTGTAAGTTCCTGCTCCGATGAAGAAGAGGAGAGGAGGATGCCCCTGGAGACTATTGAAACACGTCCCTGTTTCCCCTAGCTAGCCTCTCTGTAACTTCCTGCTTTGATGAAGAAGAGGAGAGGAGGATGCCCCTGGAGACTATTGAAACACATCCCTGTTTCCCCTAGCTATCCTCTCTGTAAGTTCCTGCTCTGATGAAGGAGAGGAGAAAACAAATAGAAGAGACCTCGGTAACATTTATTAATGTTTATAACAATTTATAAGACATTCATAAGGCATTCATAAGGCAATTATAAGGAATTTATAAGAAATTCATAAATCATTTATATGGCATTCATAAAGCATTTATAAGGCATTCATTAGGCATCCATAAGGCATTTATAAGGAATTCATTAGGCATCCATAAGGCATTTATAAGGCATTCATAAAGCATTTATAAGGAATTCATTAGGCACCCATAAGGCATTTATAAGACATTTACAAACCGTTTGCTCTCATAATAACTGGGCATGATATTGTAGTGGAGAAGTTGGAGAGGAACAGACTGAAGATCATAAAAAGTACAGACCAGTTCAAGAGGTCTATGTTCTGCGTACTGGACATGAATCACACCTGTATGACAGGTATTAAGGGACCTTTTAGTGTTTCATCCAGTTCAGATAAACACTTCCTTCTCATGCACACACAGACGCACACCCAAATGCACACACACACACACGTACACACACATATATGCACACACATAAATAAACACACACACACACACACACACACACATACTCAAAGACATACGCACACACCCACACACATACAGACACACACACGCACACACATACACACATGGATACATATACACACACACACACACACACACACACACACACACACACACAAACACAGTTACAAGGGCATCTAATCTACCTCTGTTTCCAAGGCTACAGGAAAAATCATTTCTGTGATTATTCAGATTAAATCGTTCGACAGATATGTTTTAGCACAGTCATCCTCAATCCATCTCAATGAGCAATGATGGGAACAATAGATTAGTCACTAGATATCCATGCTACAGAGGACAATATTGGCTTTGTCCTCAGAATAGATGAGCAGGTACATGAGTTACTTGCTTCTGAATTTAGGAGTAAAGTTGTGGTTAGCATACAGGTTTTAGGTGTTTATTTCTTCTGCAGATAAAGAGTTGTGCTTCTGTCCGTCGCAGGACAGTCAAATAGTGACGCCCCCAGAGGTACTTGTAGGAAGTAGAAGCTGTTCTGCTGCTGGCTCAAAGCAGCCATGTTGTTAATTCTAATGGTGTTTCCTGCTATCAAAAGGAACTCACTTTTCAAATCAAGTTAAATCACGTTGTGTGAGTTTGTAATATGTCCTAACAGTACCACAGTACAGTTGGTAAGCCTTGCCAGAGTATTTATTTATCTACTCATTTTGTGTAGTCATTTCTGGGCTTGATCAATCGCATGATTCATTTCAACCCTTAATCATTGTTTGGTTATACTTCTGCTGAGACACACACACCCACCCACCCACACGCACGCTTAAGCACCCCCCACCACACACACACACACACACACACACACACACAAACCCCCCCAACTGACACACAGTATGTGACCCAATGAAAACCAAACTGTCAGCTGTGAAATTGCTTTAACCTACCTTCACTGTCACGCATGCTAAGACAGGAAAGACACTAAGTCACATTGACACCCTCCTCCTCCCCTCCTTCTCTCCATCCTCCCCCACTCCTCCTCCTCCTCCTCCTCCCCTCCTCCTCTCCTCCTCCTCTCCTCCCTCCTCTTCTCCTACTCCCCTCCTCTCCATCCTCCCCCTCTCCTCCATCCTCCTCCATCCTCCTCCTCTCTTCCCTCCTCTTCTCCTCCTCCTCTCCTCCTCCTCCCCTCCTCCTCTCCATCCTCCCCCCTCCTCTCCTCCCTCCTCTTCTCCTCCTCATCCTCCTCCTCCCCTCCTCCCTTCTTCTCCTCCTCCTCTCCATCCTCCCCCTCTCCTCCCTCCTCCTCCTCTCCATCCTCCCCCTCTCCTCCATCCTCTTCCTCTCTTCCCTCCTCTTCTCCTCCCCTCCTCTCCTCCATCCTCCTCCTCTCCCCTCCTCCTCCATCCCTCCTCCTCTCCTCCTCTCTTCCCTCCTCTTCTCCTCCATCCTCCTCCCCTCTTCTCCTCCTCCTCCCCTCCTCCTCTCCATCCTCCCCCTCTCCTCCCTCCTCCTCTTCTCCTCCTCCCCTCCTCTCCATCCTCCTCCCCTCCTCTTCTCTTCTCTTCTCCTCTCCTCCTCTCCTCCTCCTCCTCTCCCTCCTCCTCTCCTGCCCACCATTCCTCTGTCCTGTCCTTGCATCTCGATGAAACAGAGAAACATATCTTCTCCCTAACATCTCCAGCACCACCTCAACATCAACATATGTGAAAATTGAGAGTTTCTATGTTTTGTAGTAAAAAACATAGAGGAAGATAAGTGTTTCCAATTACATCATCATTCAATTAGTAAGTAATGCCTAGTCATATTTGGTTAAAATCACAAGATGCACACTGATGATGTCATTGGAAACACTTATCTTTCTCTTATCTTTTTAGGTGAGGATGGAGAGGACGATGGAGGAGGAGAGGAGGAGAGGCTGAAAAAGAGGAGGAGGGAGGAGGAGAAAAGAGAGAACGCGTAGGAGAGGCGGGAGGAGGAGGAGATGAGGAGGAAAGAGAGGACGGGGAGGAGAGGAGAAGGAAAGAGAGGAGGAGGGAGGGAGAGGACAGGAGGAGCGAGGAGAGGAGGAGAATGGAGAGGAAGAAATAGGGACGATATTGACGTAATCCTACAGGAACACAATCCCCATCAGAGCAAAATAAAAACTAACTGCAGACATGCAGACAGTGAGGAAGTCCTTCTATCCTCTAGCATCTCTCTCTTCATCTGTGTGTGTGTGTGTGTGTGTGTGTGTGTGTGTGTGTGTGTGTGTGTGTGTGTGCCTGTGTTAGTGTCTGATTGTGCATGCATGTGCGTGCATGCAAGTGTGTTTGGTCTCTATAAATGTTTCCGAGTACAAAAGGAATGAAATTGAAGCGAAAACCTAATATGATTTTTCCATTAGCCGATTCCAGGACGTTTCACCCAGCCTTTTCACATACTTCTGAAGCTGGGGCTCAACCTTTTACACTGGTGGAAATTGGCTTATATGGATAGGGCTACATTTAAATGTTTCTTACAGAAAAGATATGGAAAGCATATGCATAACCATGGTAGCAATTGAAAGGGAACAGTTTGGAGATTATGCGAAAATGATTAGACCAAATGTGAGGACACAACAATTTACCTGACACAAGACTGAATTTTGATTTTATGTGCATTTTACACTTACTGTACCTTTCACCACATTTGTTTATGGCGAAATCTAAAATACTCTGGATACATTCAGTAACATGGTAAGAATATTCCTGGAAAATGTGGGCTAGGTGCAACATACTGTAAGACAAAACAATGACAAGGGTTTGAGTGAGAGGACTATCTAGTGGCCCCACACCTCTCTCAAATGTGCACAGTTCACAAGTAACACAAGTCATTTCAATGCATTTTATAACTCAAAAGAAAAGTGTTCAACTACAAGGTGCTTTTTTTGATCTCTCCTAGCTGTGCCGTTGAGGAACTAGAGCAAGTACACTGGTAGTTGTTTTGTTTGGGACACAACCCTGCATCCCCGCCCTCACACAATTACTGTTGTTGTTTAGGCAATCTGTCCATTTTACATCTAGGTCAAGTGGGCATCATTTGAAAGTATGTTATGTCAACAACATGACTATCTAAGTTATAAGATTTGGTATTACAGTGTTAGTTCAGAGAAGCATATCGTACTTTTGATGCACATAATAAGGGACAAGGGAATGGTTAAGGGTGGGGGGGGGCATTAATTATTAGTGCGGCCCTAAATGTTTAGATCACTATTTGTTTTTCATTTAAACATTTTTAGAAACAAAAATCTGTGTTTAAAATGTAATATGTGTAACCATAATTAGATCAGGAATCTCTACCCGATCACCCCGTTTGTACTCCCCACCCCATAACGCACATGTTTTTTTGTCCATTCTACACAACGAGAAAAAAAATAAAGACCGCTGATCTGACAGTTGCTCTAGCATGTAGCCTATGCATTCATGAGAGATAACCACTATGCTCCCCCTCAAAAACAAAATTGGGTTTCCAGAAAAGGAAAGAAAGGAAACAGATACAGCAAAATTCAGAAAAAAAAACAAGGAGAAGGATTTGATTGGTAAGTCAGTGCAGACGGCCTGCCGAACTGAGTAGCCTAGCTAGCCAATATAGCTAGCTTGATAGCTTGCTAGCTACAGGTAGCTGCCTACCGTGGACTCATTCGACTTGGTCAGAGCAGTAATTATTAACATGATGATGATGAGCTACCACTACCAGCTATGGCTAGCTAATGAGCTATTATTTAGATATTATTATAGCTGTATTCCCCAATAATTGTGTGATATTTGTTAGCTAACTAGACTAAAATTAAACACTCCTTCCGTGGCCTCCAACTGCTTTTAAATAATAGTAAACCTAAGTGCATGCTATTCAACCGATTGCTGCCCGCACCCTCCCGCCCGACTAGCATCACTACTCTGGACCTAGAATATGTGGACAACTACAAATACCTAGGTGTCTGGTTAGACTGTAAACTCTCAGCCTCCTATTTTGCAACAAAGCCTCCTTCACTCATTCTACCAAACATACCCTCGTAAAACTGACTATCCTACCGATCCTTGACTTCGGCGATGTCATCTACAAAAAAGCCTCCAACACTCTACTCAGCAAACTGGATGTAGTCTATCACAGTGCCATCCGTTTTGTCACCAAAGCCCCATACACTACCCACCACTGCGACCTGTATGCTCTCGTTGGCTGGCCCTCACTAAATATTTGTCACCAAACCCACTGGCTCCAGGTCATCTATAAGTCTTTGCTAGGTAAAGCCCCGCCTTATCTCTGCTCACCGGTCACCATAGCAACACCCACCCGTAGCACGCACTCCAGCAGGTCTATTTCACTGGTTGTCACGTTCTGACCTCCATTTCCTTTGTTTTTATTTTTGTATGGTCAGGGCGTGAGTTGGGGTGAGCAGTCTGTGTGTGTTTTTCTATGTTGGGGTTTTGAGTTCGGCCTAGTATGGTTCTCAATCAGAGGCAGCTGTCAATCTTTGTCCCTGATTGAGAATCATACTTAGGTAGCCTGGGTTTCACGTTTGAGTTGTGGGTGTTTGTTTTCCATGTGTGTGTTGGTTGCCACACGGTACTACACGTTCATGATCACGTTTATTGTTTTGTATTGTTTCATAGTGTTCAGTTTATATCTTTAAATAAACGTTATGGATACTTACCACGCTGCGCATTGGTCCTCCGATCCTTCTCGCTTCTCCTCCTCAGAAGAGGAGGAATGCCGTTACACTGGTCACCCCCAAAGCCAAGAATTCCTTTGGCCGCCTTTCCTTCCAGTTCTCTGCTGCCAATGACTGTAACGAATTGCAAAAGTCACTGATGCTGGAGTCTTATTTCTCCCTCTCTAACTTTAAGCATCAGCTGTCAGAGCAGCTTACCGATCACTGTACCTGTACACAGCCCATCTGTAAATAGCACACCCAACTACCTCATCCCCATATTATTACTTACCCTCTTGCTCTTTAGCACCCCAGTATCTCTACTCGCACATCATCATCTGCACATCTATCACTCCAGTGTTAACGCTAAATTGTAATTATTTCGCCTCTATAGCCTATTTATTGCCTTACCTCCCTACTCTTCTACATTTGCACACACTGTACATAGATTTTTCTATTGTGTTATTCGATTGCACCTATGTTTATGTGTAACTCTGTGTTGTTGTTTTTGTCGCGCTACTTTGCTTGATCTTGGCCCGGTCTCAGTTGTAAATGAGAACTTGTTCTAAACTACCTGGTTAAATAAACGTGAAATAAAGTATGAATAATACCTAACGTGTAGCCTACCTATCCATACTGTAGATGCTACTACTACTACTACTACTACTGCTGCTACTACTGCTGCTACTGCTACTACTACTGCTACTACTACTATTACTGCTGCTACTACTACTGCTGCTACTGCTACTACTACTGCTACTACTACTATTACTGCTGCTACTACTACTGCTGCTACTGCTACTACTACTGCTGCTACTACTACAGTGCCTTGCGAAAGTATTCGGCCCCCTTGAACTTTGCGACCTTTTGCCACATTTCAGGCTTCAAACTGTCACACCCTGACCATAGTTTACTTTGTATATTTCTATGTTTTGGTTGGTCAGGGTGTGATCTGAGTGGGCATTCTATGTTACATGTCTAGTTTGTCCAGTTCTATGTTCGGCCTGATATGGTTCTCAATCAGAGGCAGGTGTTCGTCATTGTCTCTGATTGGGAACCATATTTAGGTAGCCTGGTTTTCACTGTGTGTTTGTTCCTGTCTATGTGTTTTCACCAGATAGGGCTGTTTTAGGTTTTCGTTACGTTCATTACGTCCTTTATTTTGTAGTGTTTGTATTGATTCGTGTTTTACGTTTGTTTATTAAAACATGGATCGCAATCTACACGCTGCATTTTGGTCCGACTCTCCTTCACATACAGAAAACCGTTACAGAATCACCCACCACCAACGGACCAAGCAGCGTGTTAACAGGCAGGAGCCACAGGAGAGGCAACAGAGGCAGCAGCAGCAGGAGCAGCAGTGGGAGAGGCTGAACCACCTAGAGAAATGGACATGGGAGGAAGAACTGGACGGTAAAGGACCCTGGGCTCAGCCTGGAGAATATCGCCGCCCCAAGGAAGAACTGGAGGCGGAGAAAGCTGAGAGGCGCAGATATGAGGAGGCAGCACGACGTAGCGGATGGAAGCCTGAGAGGCAGCCCCAAAAATGTGCTTACCGGGGGGCTAGAGAGACCGGACAGGCACCGTGTTATGCAGTGGTGCTCACGGTGTCTCCAGTGCGGCTCCGTGTGTCGGCCGGGCTAGATTGAGCGTCGAGCCTAATGCCATGAAGCCGGCTCTGCGCAGCTGGTCCCCAGTGCGTCTCCTTGGGCCGGCTTACACGGCACCAGCCTTGCGCTCGGTGTCTCCAGTTCGCCTGCATAGCCCAGTGCGGGCTATTCCACCTCGCTGCACTGACAGGGCGACCGTGAGCATTCAACCAGGTAAGGTTGGGCAGGCTCAGTGCTCAAGAGCTCCAGTGCGCCTGCACGGTCCGGTCTACCCAGTACCACCTCCACGCCCCAGCCCTCCGGTAGCAGCTCCCCGCACCAGGCTTCCTGTGCGTGTCCTCGGCCCAGTACCACCAGTGCCAGCACCATGCATCAGGCCTACAGTGCGCCTCGCCTGTCCAGCGCTGCCGGAGCCTTCCTCCTCTCCAGCGCTGTCGGAGTCTCCCGCCTGTTTAGCGCTGTCAGAGCTTTCCTCCTCTGCAGCGCTGCCGGAGTCTCCCGCCTGTTCAGAACTGCCAGTCTGCAAGGAGCTGCCAGTCTGCATAGAGCTGCCAGTCTGCATAGAGCTGCCAGTCAGCATAGAGCTGCCAGTTTGCAAGGAGCTGCCAGTCTGCAAGGAGCTGCCAGTCTGCAAGGAGCTGCCAGTCTGCAAGGAGCTGCCAGTCTGCATAGAGCTGCCAGTCTGCAAGGAGCTGCCAGTCTGCAAGGAGCCACCAGAGCTGCCAGTCTGCAAGGAGCCGCCAGAGCTGCCAGTCTGCAAGGAGCCGCCAGAGCTGCCAGTCTGCAAGGAGCCGCCAGAGCTGCCAGTCTGCAAGGAGCCGCCAGAGCTGCCAGTCTGCAAGGAGCCGCCAGAGCTGCCAGTTAGCATGGAGCAGCCAGGGCCGCCAGTCAGCATGGAGCAGCCAGGGCCGCCAGTCAGCATGGAGCAGCCAGGGCCGCCAGTCAGCATGGAGCAGCCAGGGCCGCCAGTCAGCATGGAGCAGCCAGGGCCGCCAGTCAGCATGGAGCAGCCAGGGCCGCCAGTCAGCATGGAGCAGCCAGAGCAGCCAGTCAGCATGGAGCAGCCAGTCAGCATGGAGCAGCCAGTCAGCATGGAGCAGCCGGAGCTGCCAGTCAACCAGACTCTTCCAGATCTGCCAGTCTACCAGACTCTTCCAGATCTGCCAGACAACCAGCCTCTTCCAGATCTGCCAGTCTACCAGACTCTTCCAGATCTGCCAGTCAACCAGACTCTTCCAGATCTGCCAGTCAACCAGACTCTTCCAGATCCGCCAGTCGGCCGGGATCTGCCAGAACTGCCAGTCGGCCAGGATCCGCCAGTCGACCAGGATCTGCCAGATCGGCCAGTCAGCCAGGATCTGCCAGTCAGCCAGGATCTGCTAGATCCAACTACCTGCCTGGGCTTCCTCTCAGTGCTGAGCTTCCTCTCAGTGCTGAGCTTCCTCTCAGTGCTGAGCTACCTCTGTCCCGAGCTGCCCTTCTGTCCCGAGCTGTCCCTCTGTCCCGAGCTGTCCCTCTGTCCCGAGCTGTCATTTAGGAGGGTAACCTATCTAGGGACGCTAAGGAGGTGGACTAAAACTATTATGGAGTGGGGTCCACGTCCAGCGCCAGAGCCGCCACCACGGACAGATGCCCACCCAGACCCTCCCCTATAGGTTCAGGTTTTGCGGCCAGAGTCCGCACCTTGGGGGGGGGGGGTACTGTCACACCCTGACCATAGTTTACTTTGTATATTTCTATGTTTTGGTTGGTCAGGGTGTGATCTGAGTGGGCATTCTATGTTACATGTCTAGTTTGTCCAGTTCTATGTTCGACCTGATATGGTTCTCAATCAGAGGCAGGTGTTCGTCATTGTCTCTGATTGGGAACCATATTTAGGTAGCCTGGTTTTCACTGCGTGTTTGTGGGTGATTGTTCCTGTCTATGTGTTTTCACCAGATAGGGCTGTTTTAGGTTTTCGTTACGTTCATTACGTTCTTTATTTTGTAGTGTTTGTATTGATTCGTGTTTTACGTTTGTTTATTAAAACATGGATCGCAATCTACACGCTGCATTTTGGTCCGACTCTCCTTCACATACAGAAAACCGTTACACAAACAAAGATATAAAACTGTATTTTTTTGTGAAGAATCAACAAGTGGGACACAATCATGAAGTGGAACGACATTTATTGGATATTTCAAACTTTTTTAACAAATCAAAAACTGAAAAATTGGGTGTGCAAAATTATTCAGCCCCCTTAAGTTAATACTTTGTAGCGCCACCTTTTGCTGCGATTACAGCTGTAAGTCGCTTGGGGTATGTCTATCAGTTTTGCACATCGAGAGACTGACATTTTTTCCCATTCCTCCTTGCAAAACAGCTCGAGCTCAGTGAGGTTGGATGGAGAGCATTTGTGAACAGCAGTTTTCAGTTCTTTCCACAGATTCTCGATTGGATTCAGGTCTGGACTTTGACTTGGCCATTCTAACACCTGGATATGTTTATTTTTGAACCATTCCATTGTAGATTTTGCTTTATGTTTTGGATCATTGTCTTGTTGGAAGACAAATCTCCGTCCCAGTCTCAGGTCTTTTGCAGACTCCATCAGGTTTTCTTCCAGAATGGTCCTGTATTTGGCTCCATCCATCTTCCCATCAATTTTAACCATCTTCCCTGTCCCTGCTGAAGAAAAGCAGGCCCAAACTATGATGCTGCCACCACCATGTTTGACAGTGGGGATGGTGTGTTCAGCTGTGTTGCTTTTACGCCAAACATAACGTTTTGCATTGTTGCCAAAAAGTTCAATTTTGGTTTCATCTGACCAGAGCACCTTCTTCCACATGTTTGGTGTGTCTCCCAGGTGGCTTGTGACAAACTTTAAACGACACTTTTTATGGATATCTTTAAGAAATGGCTTTCTTCTTGCCACTCTTCCATAAAGGCCAGATTTGTGCAATATACGACTTGATTGTTGTCCTATGGACAGAGTCTCCCACCTCAGCTGTAGATCTCTGCAGTTCATCAAGAGTGATCATGGGCCTCTTGGCTGCATCTCTGACCAGTCTTCTCCTTGTATGAGCTGAAAGTTTAGAGGGACGGCCAGGTCTTGGTAGATTTGCAGTGGTCTGATACTCCTTCCATTTCAATATTATCGCTTGCACAGTGCTCCTTGTGATGTTTAAAGCTTGGGAAATATTTTTGTATCCAAATCCGGCTTTAAACTTCTTCACAACAGTATCTCGGACCTGCCTGGTGTGTTCCTTGTTCTTCATGATGCTCTCTGCGCTTTTAACGGACCTCTGAGACTATCACAGTGCAGGTGCATTTATACGGAGACTTGATTACACACGGGTGGATTGTATTTATCATCATTAGTCATTTAGGTCAATATTGGATCATTCAGAGATCCTCACTGAACTTCTGGAGAGAGTTTACTGCACTGAAAGTAAAGGGGCTGAATAATTTTGCACACCCAATTTTTCAGTTTTTGATTTGTTAAAAAAGTTTGAAATATGCAATAAATGTCGTTCCACTTCATGATTGTGTCCCACTTGTTGTTGATTCTTCACAAAAAAATGCAGTTTTATATCTTTATGTTTGAAGCCTGAAATGAGGCAAAAGGTCGCAAAGTTCAAGGGGGCCGAATACTTTCGCAAGGCACTGTATATGCAGGCCTCAACCACTACCCTGAGAGCACTTGATTCACTGTTTCATTCAGCCCTCAGGTTCATTACAAATCAAAAACGTCTATACACTGGTATACATTTATAAGGCCATATTGAGTAAAATACAATTTTATCTCTGTTCTTTTTTAAGTAGGTCGGTAAATAAATATAAATTACGGTCCCATTCTCATTTGCTTCTGACAGTACTAAAAATTTGAACATGTTATGGTAGAAATAGTTTTACTTACTCAGCTCCGTGGTCCTGGAATTCTCTCCTGAACATTTAAAAATTTGAGTTTAAACACTTGATCGATGTATATTTCATAGAAGACTATCTTTAGGACAACTGTTTTTTAGTCGAGTTTTGTTTTTTTTACGTTATATGTAATATTTGTACAGTGTGTGTTTATGGTTTATGTTTAATGTTGTGTTAGTGTATGTAAGTTGTTTTGCTTGCTAGGACAGAACAGATCCGTCTGCAACTTCAATTAGCACTGAAGTGTGAAGGGGGAGGTGTCAAAGCCCTCAAGCCCAACAATAGCAGGAGGGTATCACAGCCTCCTCCACCCAAATGCAGAGGCCTTTGAAGCCCCCTCCTGCTGTTCAGAGGTCATTACAATACAGTACCCCCTGGATGTAAAAATGAGAAGGCATGGAAAGAGTAAAAAATAAGCTCCTTGTGGAAATCAATAGAAACTTTTTGCTGACTTCTATAAAAATGGGAAAGTAAGCAACTTAATTTTCCACAAGGACCATCCCCTGGCATGTTGCAGTGCTATATTAACACACTATCCCTCTGTTAAGAGGGGGGGGTGTTAACGATGGGTGGAAACTCAGGATACTAGGACACTTAACTCAGCCATTGCCAATCTGTACAAATCTGGAACAGTATTGGTAAAGGTCAACCCCAGACAGTTTCTGCTGAACTTTCACATAATCAAAGAGGGAATGCACTAGAAGAAGCTCTCTCTTGAGAAATATACCCCCACCCTGTGTGTGTCAGACCAGACCTCTTCATTAAACAACCCCACAGACGAGCAACCCCAAGTGAAAAGTCAACCTCACAGCACAGAGTACTACTCCCTATTTAAAATGCAGGATACATTCATCCAGCTGGAGGTAAGGTAGGTGGAGCTGGACCAGCAGGTGAACACACTCCAGTCAGCACAAACAATTGTCTAGCACAACAACACCCCCTGGAGGTGGAGAGAGATATCTGCACTCTGGACTGTGGTGAGACAACATCAACAGCAGAAAGAGCAGGAGCAGGAGAAGAACAGAGCACTAGAGGAGAAGATGAAAGTGCTGGAGGAGAAGGACAGAGAACAACCCACTAGAGAGTTGGCCAAGCCCGCAGAGAAGCCAGCAGAACAGCCCACCTCAGATCCTGACCAACGCCTCAACACTACAGCAGAACAGTTCACCTCAGACACTGACCATAGCCTCAACAGTTGAGGACTTGTGAGGCATGCTAGTTGAGGACTTGTGAGGCATCTGTTTCTCAAACTAGACACTCTAATGTACTTGTCCTCTTGCTCAGTTGTGCACCGGGGCCTCCCACTCCTCTTTCTCTTCGGCTTAGAACCAGTTTCCGCTGTTCTGTGAAGGGAGTAGTACACAACATTGTACGAAATCTTCAGTTTCTTGGCAATTTCTCACATGGAATAGCCTACATTTCTCAGAACAATAACAGACTGATGAGTTTCAGAAGAAAGTGCTTTGTTTCTGGCCATTTTTAGCCTGTAATCGAACCCAAAAACGCTGATGCTCCAGATACTCAACTAGTCTAAAGAAGGCCAGTTTTATTGCTTCTTTAATCAGAACAACAGTTTTCAGCTGTGCTAACATAATTTCAAAAAGGTTTTCTAATGATCAATTAGCCTTTTAAAATTATAAACTTGGATTAGCTAACAAAACATGCCATTGATACACAGGAGTGACAGTTGCTGATAATGGGCCTCTCTGTACACCTATGTAGATATTCCATTAACAATCTGCCGTTTCCAGCTACAATGGTCATTTACAACATTACCAATGTCTTACACTGTATTTCTGATCAATATGATGTTATTTTAATGGACAAAAAAATTGATTTTCTTTCAAAAATAAGGACATTTCTAAGTGACCTCTTTTGAACGATAGTGTACACAAGCCACAGGATAATACTCCCTATGGACTCAAGCGGGAAATATACACACCCAGCACCCTAGACCTTCTGTCTGAGGACCACCTAGGGTCACCCAGTGCCCTAGACCTTCTGTCTGAGGACCACCTAGGGTCACCCAGCGCCCTAGACCTTCTGTCTGAGGACCACCTAGGGTCACCCAGCGCCCTAAACCTTCTGTCTGAAGACCAGCTATGGTCACCCAGCCACATAATAATACACACAGGCACAAACAACCTGAGAGCACAGCAGGAAAGGGTGGCCACAGCACTCAAAGGAGTGATTGAAAAAGCTTCTTCTACTTTCCGCAAAAGTGGTTATATCCACCCTTCTACCACGAAAAGACTTCCACCTTGCTGTCATATAGCGGGTAAACACAAGTATTTCATGTGACTGTGCTTCAAAACCAAATATTTCTCTGGCCCACCAATCCACCCTGGACTTGCATAGCCTTTACAACCAGGTTTACCTATACAAGGCAGATGCACCCACCTTCTCCCGGACCCTAAAGGACACCGCCCTCAACCGCAGCCCCAAATCTTCACACAGGAGCAACAGACCAATCATGCCCACACCCCCTTATAGCCCCCCTCAGATCAGACCTATGCCCCTCCTGCCCAGACCAAACCTCCACCAATGGTCCGAGGCCAAGATACACGACTAACAACATTGGAAACTTTATGGAACACACAGCCGTGACTATCTCATCCTGGAATATCCAAGGTCTGAGGTTATATGCCTTTGGCCTAAAGAGCAGGAACCTGGAAATCACCAAAGAAATCAAAAATACCCACGTCCTACAAGAAACATGGTATAGAGGAGACGGATCCACTGTTTGCCCTCTAGGATACAGAGAGCTGGTAGTCTTATCCACCAAACTACCAGGTGTGAAACAGAGAAGGGACTCAGGGGTATGCTAATTTGGTATAGAGCAGACCTAACTCACTCTATTGAATTAATCCAAACAGGACCATTTCACATTTGGCTAGAAATTCAAAAGGAAATGGTCTCAACAAATCAAAATGTTCCCCTGTGTGCTACCTATATCCCCCCACTAGAATCCCCACACTTTAACGAAGACAGCTTCAGGGAAATCAATAATTTCCAGGCCCAGGGACACGTACTAGTCTGTGGCGACCTAAAGGCCAGGACTGGACAAGAACCTGACACCCTCAGCACACAGGGGGACAAACACCGACCTGGAGGTGACAGCATTCCATCCCCCATATGCCCCCTAGGTACAACTACGACAACATAACCAACAAAAATGGGTCACAACTCCTGCAGCTCTGTTGCATGCTGGGTGTGTACATAGTCAATGGTAGACTTCGAGGGGACTCCAACGGTAGGTACACCTATAGCTCATCTCTTGGCAGTAGTACTGTAGACTACTTTATCACTGACCTCAACCCAAAGTCTCTCAGAGCATTCACAGTCAGCCCACTGACACCCCAGATCACAGCAAAATCACAGTCGACTTCAACAGAGCAATACTCATTCATGAGGAATTCAAGCCAAAGGAACTGAATAATATTAAGATATGCTATAGATGGAAGGAAAGTAGTTTGGAAACCTACCAAAAATCTATTCGGCAACAACAAACTCAATCCCTGTTAGACAACTTTCTGGTCAAAATGTTTCACTGTATTAGGTGAAGGTGTAAACTTGGCAGTAGAAAACCTAAACAATATATTTGACCTCTCAACTTTCCTGTCAAATATAAACATTTAAAGCATTTTTTTAAATGAGCAACAATGACTAACCACTTCCGGGACAATTGAAAAACAACAAACAAACAAGAACACAAAGAGTTATCTATCCAAAACAGAGATGTATGGATAAACCACTTGTCCAATCTCTTTCACCCTATAAAAAAAGAACAAACGGCAAAAACACATACATGATCAAATACAAATCTTAGAATAAACTATTAAAGACCACCAGGACCCACTGGATTCTGCATTACATTGAATGAACCACAGGACAAAATAGAAACTCACCAACCCAAAAAGGCCTGTGGTGTTGATGGTATCCTAAATTAAATGATAACACATACCACAGACCACAATTTCAAATTGGCTATACTTAAACTCTTTAACATCACCCATAGCATCTCCCCCAATATTTGGAATCAAGGACCGATCACCCCAATCCAAAAACGTGGAGACAAATTTGACCCAAATAACTACCATGGGATATGAGACAACAGCAACCTTGGGAAAATATTCTGCATTATCATTAAGAGCAAACTCGTATATTTCCTCAGTAAAAACAATGTACTGAGCAAATGTCAAATTGGCAAAAAAATACACTAATTTCTTTCATCAGGGATGTGTGGTGAGACAGGGATGCAGATTAATCCCCACCCACTTCAAAATATACATCAACGAATTGGCGAGGGCACTAGACAAGTCTGCAGCACCCGGCCTCACCCTACTAGAATCTGAAGTCAAATGTCTACTGTTAGCTGATGATCTGGTGCTTCTGTCCCCAACCAAGGAGTGCCTACAGCAGCACCTAGATCTTCTGCACAGATTCTGTCAATTCTGGGAAATTACAGTAAATCTTATTTAGACAAATATAATGGTGTTCTAAAAAATGTCTAGTTGTCAGGACCACAAATACAAATTTCGTCTAGACACTCCATCTAGTCCCAGAGCAAATAAAACACCATACCTACCTCGGCCTAAACATCAGCGCCACAGGTAACTAAAGCTGTGAACGATCTGAGAGACAAGGCAAGAAGGGCCTTCTATGAAATCAAAAGGAACATAAAACTTGACATACAAATTTGAATCTGTCTAAAAAAACTTTAATTGGTTATAGAACCCATTGCCCTTTATGGTTGCGAGGTCTGGGGTTCGCTCACCAACCAGAATTCACAAAAGGGACAAACACCAAATTGAGTCACTGCAAGCCAATTTCTGCAAAAATATCCTCCGTGTACAACATAAAACACCAAATAATGCATGCAGAGTAGAATTAGGCCAATACCCGCTAATGATCAAAATCCAGAAAAGAGCCGTTAAATACTACAACCACCTAAAAGGAAGCGATTCCCAAACCTTCCATAACAAAGCCATCACATACAGAGAGATAAACCTGGAGAAGAGTCCCCTAAGCAAGCTGGTCCTGGGCTCTGTTCACAAACACAAACACACCCTACAGAGCCCCTGGACTGCAACACAATTAGCCACAACCAAGTCATGAGAAAACAAAAAGATAATAACTTGACACATTGAAAAGAATTAACAAAAAACCAGCACAAACTAGAATGCTATTTGGCCCTAAACAGAGAGTACACAGTGGCAGAATACCTGACCAATGTGACTGACCCAAACTTAAGGAAATCTTTGACTATACACAGACTCAGTGAGCATAGCCTTGCTATTGAGAAATGTCGAAAGGTGGAACTGAGCTGCACTTCCTAACCTCGTGCCAAATGTTTGACCATATTGGAGACACATATTTTCCTCAGATTACACAGACCCACAAAAAACTTGAAAACAAACACAATTTTGATAAACTCCCATATCTATTTGGTAAAATACCACAGTGTGCCATCACAGCAGCAAGTTGTGTGACCTGTTGCCACAAGAAAAGGGCAACCAGTGAATAACAAACACCATTGTAAATACAACCCATATTTATGTTTATTTATTTTTATTTTTGTACGTTAACTATTCGCACAAAATTCTTTATTCTTTTCGAACTTCTGTGAGTGTAATGTTTACTGTATTTGTTGTTGTTGTTTATTTCCCCTTTGTTTGTTATCTACTTCAATTGCTTTGGTAATGTAAACATGTTTGCCATGCCAATAAAGCCCTTCAATTTAATTCAATTTAATTGAAAGAGAGAAAGAGATGGAGCGAGAGAGAGAGAGAGAGAGAGAGAGAGAGAGGGAAAGAGGGAGGGAGAGAGAAAGAGATAGAGAAAGAGGGAGGGAGAGAGAGGGAAGAGGGAGGGAGGTGGAGAGAGAGGAGGAGAGAGAGAGGGGTGAGATAGAGAGAGAGAGAGATTTAAAATTTAATTGAGAGAGTGCGAGTGTGAGAGGGAGTAGAAGGAGAAGATATAGATCTTGGAAAACAGTCCATCCATCTGAACAGAAATATGACACTTAAAATCCGACTAGCTCTCACAGTCTCACGTCAGAATGCAACATTCATCCATGTTTCTTAAATGTCAATTTTCCATATTAGGGTTAAGTTTATGCATTAACTCTGAAATTGTTAAGGTAAGGTTATTTTATTTTTTTTTTACATTTTTACCCCTTTTTCTCCCCAATTTCGTGGTATCCAATTGTTTTAGTAGCTACTATCATGTCTCATCACTACAACTCCCGTACGGACTCAGGAGAGACGAAGGTTGAAAGTCACGCGTCCTCCGATACACAACCCAACCAAGCCGCACTGCTTCTTAACACAGCGCACATCCAACCAAACACCGTGCACCTGGCAACCTTGGTTAGCGTGCACTGCGCCCGGCTCGCCACAGGAGTCGCTGGTGCGCGATGAGACAAGGATATCCCTACCGGCTAAGCCCTCTCTAACCCAGACGACGCTAGGCCAATTGTGCGTCGCCCCACGGACCTCCAGGTCGCGACCGGTTACGACAGAGCCTGGGCGCAGCTGGCGCTGCAGTACAGCGCCCTTAACCACTGCGCCACCCGGGAGGCCCTTAAGGTAAGGTTTAAGGTTAGGGATTGGCTTGAAACAGAAATATCAAAACCAACTTTCTATCAATGGATGAAAGATACCTACTATACCTACTTCTGTCTATCCATTTGTTTAGACCGTGGTTATACTGTATCCCCTGTGTGTTTGGAGTGGATTTCCTGCCTGCATGTCTGTCTGTGTGCCTGTCTGCCTGTCTTTCTGCATGTCTGCCTGAATGTCTGTCCGCCTGCATGTCTGCCTGTGTGTGTGTGTGTGTGTGCGTGCGTGCGTGCGTGCGTGCGTGCGTGTGTATGCTTTAAATGTGTACTCTCCCCTCTGATCAGTGTGTGTAGAGTAAACAGCTGAGCGGTGTGTGTAGGGTAGACAGCTGAGAGGTGAGCCGACCCAGCCTCCTAGTGTTGAGCCCTTGACGCAGTGGAACAGTTCAGACACGCTGATCTCCCACACTGTCAGAGACTCAGACACGCTGATCTACCACACTGTCAGAGACTCAGACATGCAGATCTACCACACTGTCAGAGACTCAGACATGCAGATCTACCACACTGTCAGAGACTCAGACATGCAGATCTACCACACTGTCAGAGACTCAGACACACTGATCTACAACACTGTCAGAGACTCAGACATGCAGATCTACCACACTGTCAGAGACTCAGACATGCAGATCTACCACACTGTCAGAGACTCAGACATGCAGATCTACCACACTGTCAGAGACTCAGACACACTGATCTACAACACTGTCAGAGACTCAGACATACAGATCTACCACACTGTCAGAGACTCAGACATGCAGATCTACCACACTGTCAGAGACTCAGACACGCTGATCTACCACACTGTCAGAGACTCAGACATGCAGATCTACCACACTGTCAGAGACTCAGACACACTGATCTACCACACTGTCAGAGACTCAGACATACAGATCTACCACACTGTCAGAGACTCAGACATGCAGATCTACCACACTGTCAGAGACTCAGACATGCAGATCTACCACACTGTCAGAGACTCAGACACACTGATCTACAACACTGTCAGAGACTCAGACACACTGATCTACAACACTGTCAGAGACTCAGACACACTGATCTACCACACTGTCAGAGACTCAGACACGCTGATCTACCACACTGTCAGAGACTCAGACATGCAGATCTACCACACTGTCAGAGACTCAGACATGCAGATCTACCACACTGTCAGAGACTCAGACACACTGATCTACCACACTGTCAGAGACTCAGACACACTGATCTACCACACTGTCAGAGACTCAGACATGCAGATCTACCACACTGTCAGAGACTCAGACACACTGATCTACCACACTGTCAGAGACTCAGACATGCAGATCTACCACACTGTCAGAGACTCAGACATGCAGATCTACCACACTGTCAGAGACTCAGACATACAGATCTACCACACTGTCAGAGACTCAGACATGCAGATCTACCACACTGTCAGAGACTCAGACATACAGATCTACCACACTGTCAGAGACTCAGACATGCAGATCTCCCACACTGTCAGAGACTCAGACACACTGATCTACAACACTGTCAGAGACTCAGACACGCAGATCTACCACACTGTCAGAGACTCAGACATGCAGATCTACCACACTGTCAGAGACTCAGACACACTGATCTACAACACTGTCAGAGACTCAGACATGCAGATCTACCACACTGTCAGAGACTCAGACATGCAGATCTACCACACTGTCAGAGACTCAGACATGCAGATCTACCACACTGTCAGAGACTCAGACATGCTGATCTACCACACTGTCAGAGACTCAGACACACTGATCTACAACACTGTCAGAGACTCAGACATGCAGATCTACCACACTGTCAGAGACTCAGACATGCAGATCTACCACACTGTCAGAGACTCAGACATGCAGATCTACCACACTGTCAGAGACTCAGACACACTGATCTACAACACTGTCAGAGACTCAGACATGCAGATCTACCACACTGTCAGAGACTCAGACATGCAGATCTACCACACTGTCAGAGACTCAGACACACTGATCTACAACACTGTCAGAGACTCAGACATGCAGATCTACCACACTGTCAGAGACTCAGACATGCAGATCTACCACACTGTCAGAGACTCAGACATGCAGATCTACCACACTGTCAGAGACTCAGACATGCAGATATACCACACTGTCAGAGACTCAGACATGCAGATCTACCACACTGTCAGAGACTCAGACATGCAGATCTACCACACTGTCAGAGACTCAGACATGCTGATCTACCACACTGTCAGAGACTCAGACACACTGATCTACCACACTGTCAGAGACTCAGACATGCAGATCTACCACACTGTCAGAGACTCAGACATGCAGATCTACCACACTGTCAGAGACTCAGACACGCTGATCTACAACACTGTCAGAGACTCAGACACGCAGATCTACCACACTGTCAGAGACTCAGACATGCAGATCTACCACACTGTCAGAGACTCAGACATGCAGATCTACCACACTGTCAGAGACTCAGACATGCAGATCTACCACACTGTCAGAGACTCAGACATACAGATCTGGAGGCGCCAGGTCCTCCACCACACCTTTTTCCACTTGTGCCTGGCAGGAAACAGGAAGTGATGTCAGGATGAGAACCAGCAAGTTTGAGAGAGAAAGAGAGTGAGGAGGGTGGATAAAGAGAGAGACAGCAAGTCAGAAACCAACAGAGGGATCCTGATGGAGAAAGAAATAGACTGAAACAGTGTGTACAGTACAGTACATTACAGTACAGTACAGTACAGTACATTACAGTACAGTACAGTACATTACAGTACAGTACAGTACAGTACATTACAGTACAGTACAGTACATTACAGTACAGTACAGTACAGTGCAGTACATTACAGTACAGTACAGTACAGTGCAGTACATTACAGTACAGTACAGTGCAGTACATTACATTACATTACAGTACAGTACATTACAGTACAGTACATTACAGTACATTACATTACAGTACAGTACATTATAGTGCAGTACATTACAGTACAGTACCACAGTAGAATACTGGGTCTCACCGGGAATCCCTGTGCTGTGTTATTCATGGTGAGATTAATACATGACTGACTACTGAATGTATTCTAAGGATCATCCTCAACCACACTATGGTGTTGTCAGAGCACAGACTGGGGAGACATTACTGTTTTCTTCAATTGCTAACATGCATTGGTCAAAACTGAGGTCACGTTGCCAGAACTCTTCACACAGTCAGCGAAACAGAAGTGGATGTGAAACTGTGAATCATTTTTCATTGCTTTCACACAAAATGCTTTCAAAGATCATCTGTTATTTTTCACTGTCTTTTTACTGTTGTTTTTATTTCTTCACTTATCTATTGTTCACCTAATACCTATTTTTTTTACTTAATAATCTTACTGTTGGTTAGAGCCTGTAAATCAGCATTTCACTGTAAGGTCGACCTACACCTGATGTATTGGGCTCACGTGACAAATACACTTTGATTTGATGATCACATTCTCCGACATCCATTAATTATTTTCTCATTCATACTCCCCCAAATGCAAAACTCTATATTTGCAAGCAGATGTTTTGAAATGCTAAAACAAATGTTTCCAAAACGATAAAAAAAAAACATTCCAAACAGAATGATGGCAAATGTCGTGCATTTGTGCAGTAACCAGATTGAAACATATGGAAAACTAGACTATTTAATCATTCCAAACACAGCTGAAAGCCTACCCAAGTGTCCTGTTTTTGGTCTCGTTACCAAATAGATAAAAGATTGATTTCGTTTGGAAACATGGATCATGGAAGACAGGTTGGTGGGGAAAGAGGAGTGGCAGGGTTGTCACAACTTCTACCGAAGGTAACTCCTCTCCCTGTTCGGGCGGCGCTCGGCGCTCGGGCGTCGCCGGTCTACTGGCCGTCACCGATCCCTTTTTCCTTTTCTGTTTGTTTTGTCTTTGGTTCTTTTTCACACCTGGTTTCATTTGCGTTAATTTCTGTGTGTATAATTGTAACCTGTTGCCTGACTAAGGTTGTGCGGGATGAGTCTTTTATTGTGATGTGCTCGGTTGGATATTATCGTTATTTGTTTTCACGGCTACGTAAGTGTATGAGTGTAGGAACTGTTGTCGAGGGCGTTGTAGCTTTTCCATTGTGCCATTCCTGTGTTGGTGGACTTTCTTATTAAAACACGCTTCTCAGACATCCCTGCTCTCCTGCCCCTGACTCCTACACCAACCACCTAGACGCACGTTAACACAAGGGTTGGATTAGATATTGCAGAAGATACTTTCTAAGATGCATCGCCAGAGAAGACATAAGATGTGATGTTGATAAGAACTTGTGGCCAAATGCAGAGAGAGGGAGAACTAGAATCCTCACATAACTGTACAGTATGAGTGTTATACTATACATGTTGATCAGAACTAGAACCCTCACAGAACTGTACAGTATGAGTGTTATACTATACATGTTGATGAGAACTAGAATCCTCACAGAACTGTACAGTATGAGTGAATGTATTATACATGTTGATGAGAACTAGAATCCTCACAGAACTGTACAGTATGAGTGTTATACTATACATGTTGATGAGAACTAGAACCCTCACAGAACTGTACAGTATGAGTGTTATATTATACATGTTGATGAGAACTAGAACCCTCACAGTACTGTACATTATTAGTGTTATATTATACATGTTGATGAGAACTAGATCCCTCACAGTACTCTACAGTATGAGTGATTATACTATACATGTTGATGAGAACTAGAACCCTCACAGAACTGTACAGTATGAGTGATTATACTATACATGTTGATGAGAACTAGAACCCTCACAGTACTGTACAGTATGAGTGATTATACTATACATGTTGATGAGAACTAGAACCCTCACAGTACTGTACAGTAGGAGTGTTATACTATACATGTTGATGAGAACTAGAACCCTCACAGAACTGTACAGTATGAGTGTTATACATGTTGATGAGAACCAGAACCCTCACAGTACTGTACAGTATGAGTGTTATACTGTACATGTTGATGAGAACTAGAACCCTCACAGTACTGTACAGTATGAGTGATTATACTATACATGTTGATGAGAACAAGAACCCTCACAGTACTGTACAGTATGAGTGTTATACTATACATGTTGATGAGAACTAGAACCCTCACAGTACTGTACAGTATGAGTGATTATACTATACATGTTGATGAGAACAAGAACCCTCACAGTACTGTACAGTATGAGTGATTATACTATACATGTTGATGAGAACTAGAACCCTCACAGTACTGTACAGTAGGAGTGTTGTACTACACATGTTGATGAGAACCAGAACCCTCACAGTACTGTACAGTATGAGTGTTGTACTACACATGTTTTTTTTTGCATCCCTGGATTTTCAGGAAATATTATTTTGTTCAACATTTTATTTTTCACAAGGAAATGACTACATGCAAAGATGTGGAAAAAAATATAGGGTATTGAAGCAAATTGCTGCATTTGTCACGACTTCTGCCGAAGTCGTTGCCTCTCCTTGTTCGGGCGGTGCTCGGCGTTCGACGTCACCGGTCTTCTAGCCATCATTGATCCTTTTTTCATTTTCCATTGGTTTTGTCTTGATAGTCGACCATTAGGGTCAGGGTTTATCAGGGAGGTAACCGTACCTTTGTGTATGATAACGCAGGAGGGTCACAAGGAGAAGATTAGTCTTTTCCTTATTGATTCTCCTGCGTATTCTGTGGTGCTCTGGTCGTTGTGGATCGGTTTTCTAAGTCCTGTCGTCTCCTCCCTTTGCCCGGTCTCCCTACGGCCTTACAAACTGCAGAGACCCTGTTTACACACGTTTTCCGGCACCATGGGGTGCCTGAGGATATAGTATCTGATCGGGGTCCCCAGTTCACATCAAGGGTCTGGAAGGCGTTCATGGAGCGTCTGGGGATCTCGGTTAGTCTTACCTCAGGTTTTCACCCCGAGAGTAATGGGCAGGTGGAGAGAGTTAACCAAGATGTGGGTAGGTTTCTGCGGTCTTATTGCCAGGATCGGCCGGGGGAGTGGGCGAAGTTCGTGCCCTGGGCAGAGATGGCTCAGAACTCGCTACGTCACTCCTCCACTAACCTTACCCTAATACACATTGAAAGGGAGTATCAGCCGGTTCTGGCTCCTTGGCATCAGAGCCAGACCGAGGCCCCTGCGGTGGACAATTGGTTTCGGCACGCTGAGGAGACCTGGGAGGCAGCCCACGTCCACCTTCAGCGTGCCATAAGGCGCCAGAAAATTGGTGCAGACCGTCGCCACAGTGAGGAATCAGTGTTCGCACCAGGGGACAGGGTCTGGCTCTCGACCCGAAATCTGCCCCTTCGCCTGCTCTGCCGGAAGCTGGGTCCGCGGTTTGTGGGGCCGTTTAAAGTCCTGAGGAGAGTGAACGAGGTATGTTATAGGTTACAACTACCCACTCATTACCGTGTTAACCCCTCGTTCCATGTGTCTCTCCTCAGGCCGATGGTGGCTGGCCCGCTCCAGGAGGCTGAAGTGCGTAATGTTCCTCCGCCTCCTCTAGACATCGAGGGGGTTCCGGCGTACTCTGTTCGATCCATTTTGGATTCGAGACGTCGGGCGAGGGGCCTTCAGTACCTCGTGGACTGGGAGGGGTACGGGCCGGAGGAGAGATGCTGGGTTCCGGTGGAGGACGTGTTAGATCCTTCCATGTTATCAGAATTCCACCGTCTCCATCCGGATCGCCCTGCACCTCGCCTTCCGGGTCGTCCCAGAGGCCGGTGTCGACACGCAGCTGGAGCCGCGCGTCAGGGGGGGGGGGGGGGGGGGGGGGACTGTCACGACTTCTACCGAAGTCGTTGCCTCTCCTTGTTCGGGCGGTGCTCGGCGTTCGACGTCACCGGTCTTCTAGCCATCTTTGATCCTTTTTTCATTTTCCATTGGTTTTGTCTTGTCTTCCCACACACCTGTTTTCAATCCCATTCATTACCTGTTGTGTATTTAACCCTCTGTTTCCCCTCATGTCTTTGTCAGAGATTGTTTTATTGTCAGTGTAGGGTGATTGTTGTATAGGTGCGCGTCGGGTCCTCGTACCCATGTTTGTGTGTTTATGTACATTTAGTGTTATGGAGCATACTCCGTGGACTTTATTAAAAAAACTAAATTTTACACTCCATTTGACTCTCCTGCGCCTGACTTCCCTGCCACCTATTACACCTACGCATGACAGCATTTCTGATTCATTATTATTACATATACTTTAGTACAGTCAGTAAAGTGAAAAGGTGTTATTCTTATTCTATAATGAAATTGTCATGTATTGTCATGTTGTGTCTTTCTGTCCTTTCCTTTCACCCTGTCTCCCTCTGCTGGTCGTATTAGGTTACCTTTTCTCCCCCGCTTTCCCCCAGCTGTTCCTTGTCTCCTCTTGACTACCTCGTCACCCCTTCTCCCACCTGTTCCCCTTTTCCCTCTGATTAGTCCCCTATATCTCTCTCTGTTTTTGTTCCTGTCCTTGTCGGATTCTTGTTTGTTGTGTTTCATGCCTGAGCCAGACTATCGTCATGTTTGCTGTAACCTTGTCCTGTCCTGTCGGAATCTGCCGGTCTATCTGAGCCTACCTATGTTTGGTTATTAAAGAAGCTCTGTTTAAGTTAGTTCGCTTTTGGGTCCTCATTCACTCACCGTAACAGAAGAATCCGACCAAGAATGGACCCAGCGACTTCGGATCCTCTCCACTCAGCCGTCGAGATCCAGGGAGCGATGCTAGGCAGACACGAGCAGGAATTGTCTGCTGCTCGACATGCCGTTGAGACCCTGGCCACCCAAGTCTCCAACCTCACAGAACAGGTTCACCATCTCCGCCTCGATCCACCGGCCACTTCCAGGGCTTTCGAATCTCCGGAGCCCAGAATCAATAACCCGCCGTGTTACTCTGGGGAGCCCACTGAATGCCGCTCGTTCCTCACCCAGTGTGATATTGTGTTTTCTCTCCAGCCCAACACTTACTCCAGGAGCACTGCTCGTGTCACCTACGTCATATCTCTCCTTATTGGACGGGCTCGTGAGTGGGGCACGGCAATCTGGGAGGCAAGGGCTGAGTGTACTAACCAGTATCAGGACTTTAAGGAGGAGATGATACAGGTTTTTGATCGATCTGTTTTTGGGGAGGAGGCTTCCAGGGTCCTGTCTTCCCTATGTCAAGGTAATCGATCCATAACAGACTACTCTATTGAGTTTCGCACTCTTGCTGCCTCCAGTGGCTGGAACGAGCCGGCTTTGCTCGCTCGTTTTCTGGAGGGTCTCCGCGCAGAGGTAAAGGATGAGATTCTCTCCCGGGAGGTCCCTTCCAGCGTGGATTCCCTGATTGAACTCGCTATTCGCATTGAGCGACGGGTTGATCTTCGTCACCGAGCTCGTGGAAAGGAGCTCGCGTTCTCCGTTGCCCCCCTCTCCGCATCACTACCATCTTCCTCTGCCGGCTCGGGAGCTGAGCCTATGCAGCTGGGAGGTATCCGCATCTCGACTAAGGAGAGGGAACGGAGAATCACCAACCGGCTCTGTCTCTATTGCGGTTCTGCTGGTCATTTTGTCACTTCATGTCCAGTAAAAGCCAGAGCTCATCAGTAAGCGGAGGGCTACTGGTGAGCGCTACTACTCCTGTCTCTCCTTCAAGATCCTGCACTACCTTGTCGGTCCATCTACGCTGGACCGGTTCGTCAGCTTCCTGCAGTGCCTTAATAGACTCTGGGGCGGAGGGCTGTTTTATGGACGAGACCTGGGCTCGGGAACATGACATTCCTCTCAGACAGTTAAGGGAGTCCACGGCCTTGTTCGCCCTGGATGGTAGTCCTCTCCCCAGGATTCAGCGTGAGACGCTACCTTTAACCCTCACTGTTTCTGGTAATCATAGCGAAACCATTTCTTTTTTGATTTTTCGTTCACCTTTTACACCTGTTGTTTTGGGCCATCCCTGGCTAGTTTGTCATAATCCTTCCATTAATTGGTCTAGTAATTCTATCCTCTCCTGGAACGTCTCTTGTCATGTGAAATGTTTAATGTCTGCTATCCCTCCTGTTTCCTCTGTCTCTTCTTCACAGGAGGAGCCTGGTGATTTGACAGGGGTGCCGGAGGAATATCACGATCTGCGCACGGTGTTCAGTCGGTCCAGGGCCACCTCTCTTCCTCCACACCGGTCGTATGATTGTAGTATTGATCTCCTTCCGGGAACCACTCCCCCCCGGGGTAGACTATACTCTCTGTCGGCTCCCGAACGTAAGGCTCTCGAGGATTATTTGTCTGTAGCTCTTGACGCCGGTACCATAGTCCCCTCCTCCTCTCCCGCCGGAGCGGGGTTTTTTTTTGTCAAGAAGAAGGACGGGTCTCTGCGCCCCTGCATAGATTATCGAGGGCTGAATGACATAACAGTTAAGAATCGTTATCCGCTTCCTCTTATGTCTTCAGCCTTCGAGATCCTGCAGGGAGCCAGGTTTTTCACTAAGTTGGACCTTCGTAACGCTTACCATCTCGTGTGCATCAGGGAGGGGGACGAGTGGAAGACGGCGCTTAACACTCCGTTAGGGCACTTTGAATACCGGGTTCTTCCTTTCGGCCTCGCTAACGCTCCAGCTGTCTTTCAGGCATTAGTCAATGATGTCCTGAGAGACATGCTGAACATCTTTGTTTTCGTTTACCTTGACGATATCCTGATTTTTTCACCGTCACTCCAGATTCATGTTCAGCACGTTCGACGTGTCCTCCAGCGCCTTTTAGAGAATTGTCTTTTTGTGAAGGCTGAGAAGTGCACTTTTCATGCCTCCTCCGTCACATTTCTCGGTTCTGTTATTTCCGCTGAAGGCATTAAGATGGATCCCGCTAAGGTCCAAGCTGTCATTGATTGGCCCGCCCCTAAGTCACGCGTCGAGCTGCAGCGCTTTCTCGGCTTCGCGAACTTCTATCGTCGTTTCATCCGTAATTTCGGTCAGGTGGCAGCTCCTCTCACAGCCCTTACTTCTGTCAAGACGTGCTTTAAGTGGTCCGTTTCCGCCCAGGGAGCTTTTGATCTCCTCAAGAATCGTTTTACATCCGCTCCTATCCTTGTTACACCTGACGTCTCTAGACAGTTTGTTGTCGAGGTTGACGCGTCAGAGGTGGGCGTGGGAGCCATTCTTTCTCAGCGCTCCCTCTCTGACGACAAGGTCCACCCATGCGCGTATTTTTCTCATCGCCTGTCGCCGTCGGAACGTAACTATGATGTGGGAAACCGCGAACTGCTCGCCATCCGGTTAGCCCTAGGCGAATGGCGACAGTGGTTGGAGGGGGCGACCGTTCCTTTTGTCGTTTGGACTGACCATAGGAACCTTGAGTACATCCGTTCTGCCAAACGACTTAATGCGCGTCAGGCGCGTTGGGCGCTGTTTTTCGCTCGTTTCGAGTTCGTGATTTCTTATCGTCCGGGCTCTAAGAACACCAAGCCTGATGCTTTATCTCGTCTCTTCAGTTCTTCAGTAGCCTCCACTGACCCCGAGGGGATTCTCCCTGAGGGGCGTGTTGTCGGGTTGACTGTCTGGGGAATTGAGAGGCAGGTAAAGCAAGCGCTCACTCACACTCCGTCGCCGCGCGCTTGTCCTAGGAACCTTCTTTTCGTTCCCGTTCCTACTCGTCTGGCCGTTCTTCAGTGGGCTCACTCTGCCAAGTTAGCCGGCCACCCTGGCGTTCGGGGTACGCTTGCTTCCATTCGCCAGCGTTTTTGGTGGCCCACCCGGGAGCATGACACGCGTCGTTTCGTGGCTGCTTGTTCGGTCTGCGCGCAGACTAAGTCCGGTAACTCCCCTCCTGCCGGCCGTCTCAGGCCGCTTCCCATTCCCTCTCGACCGTGGTCTCACATCGCCTTAGATTTTGTCACCGGACTGCCTTCGTCAGCGGGGAAGACTGTTATTCTTACGGTTGTCGATAGGTTCTCTAAGGCGGCTCATTTCATTCCCCTTGCTAAGCTTCCTTCTGCTAAAGAGACGGCACAAATCATCATCGAGAATGTTTTCAGAATTCATGGCCTTCCGTCAGACGTCGTTTCGGACAGAGGTCCGCAATTCACGTCTCAATTTTGGAGGGAGTTTTGCCGTTTGATTGGGGCTTCCGTCAGTCTCTCTTCCGGCTTTCACCCCCAGTCTAACGGTCAAGCAGAACGGGCCAATCAGACTATTGGTCGCATCTTACGCAGTCTTTCTTTTCGCAACCCTGCGTCTTGGTCAGAACAGCTCCCCTGGGCAGAATACGCCCACAACTCGCTTCCTTCGTCTGCGACCGGGCTATCTCCTTTTCAGAGTAGCCTCGGGTACCAGCCTCCGCTGTTCTCATCTCAGTTCGCCGAGTCCAGCGTCCCCTCCGCTCAGGCTTTTGTCCAACGTTGCGAGCGCACCTGGAAGAGGGTCAGGTCTGCACTTTGCCGTTATAGGGGGCAGACTGTGAGAGCCGCTAATAAGCGTAGAACTAAGAGTCCTAGATATTGTTGCGGTCAGAGAGTTTGGCTCTCCACTCAGAACCTTCCCCTTAAGACAGCTTCTCGCAAGCTGACCCCGCAGTTCATTGGTCCGTTCCGTATTTCTCGGGTCATTAATCCTGTCACAGTTCGACTTCTTCTTCCGCGATACCTTCGTCGCGTCCACCCGGTCTTCCATGTCTCCTGTATCAAGCCCGTTCTTCGCGCCCCCGCTCGTCTTCCCCCCCCCCCCCCCCATCCTTGTCGAGGGCGCACCCATCTACAGGGTCCGCAGGATTTTGGACATGCGTCCTCGGGGCCGTGGTCACCAGTACCTCGTTGATTGGGAGGGGTACGGTCCTGAGGAGAGGAGTTGGGTTCCCTCTCGGGACGTGCTGGACCGTGCGCTGATCGAGGATTTCCTCCGTTGCCGCCAGGTTTCCTCCTCGAGTGCGCCAGGAGGCGCTCGGTGAGTGGGGGGGTACTGTCATGTATTGTCATGTTGTGTCTTTCTGTCCTTTCCTTTCACCCTGTCTCCCTCTGCTGGTCGTATTAGGTTACCTTTTCTCCCCCGCTTTCCCCCAGCTGTTCCTTGTCTCCTCTTGACTACCTCGTCACCCCTTCTCCCACCTGTTCCCCTTTTCCCTCTGATTAGTCCCCTATATCTCTCTCTGTTTTTGTTCCTGTCCTTGTCGGATTCTTGTTTGTTGTGTTTCATGCCTGAGCCAGACTATCGTCATGTTTGCTGTAACCTTGTCCTGTCCTGTCGGAATCTGCCGGTCTATCTGAGCCTACCTATGTTTGGTTATTAAAGAAGCTCTGTTTAAGTTAGTTCGCTTTTGGGTCCTCATTCACTCACCGTAACAGAAATACTGATTTATGTGAAAATCATTCAAACTTCAAAGAGAGAAGTGAATCATTTATGTAACGCTCCCTGTGGTTAGTGTGTTTGAGGTCAGTGTGTTATGAGAGACAATGTTATGCTTTCTGAGTGAGAGTTGTTGCCAGTGTTACGATCGAACAAGCTTATTTTGAAAGATGTATGAAGTGCTTTGGTGGTTTGAGTAAGTTTTGGAGGTGAGATGCATGTTGGTAATGCAGACTGTTTGAAGAGTTGAAAAAAAAAGGGGCGTTCAGTATTGACAGATGCTTGTTAGAAATGGAAAAATACTGAAATAACTGGTGTACCAGACAGCTCTGTGTGTGTGTGTGTGTGTGTGTGTGTGTGTGTGTGTGTGACCCTGTGGCAGGGCAATGTGTTCTTCTTCAAGAGAGAGTTGAAGTGACAGCTTGTCTAGGCCATGATTCCTCCCGACCAATTACACAGCACAGAGAAAGTAATCGCAAAGCCTCTCTATCTCTCTCTCACGTACTCTCGCTCAATTCAATTCAAGGGGCAGTGTTGGCATGGGAAACATATGTTTACATTGCCAAGGCAAGTGAAATGGATAAACAAAAGATATATAAACAATAAGTGATGTAATGGTATGCAAATAGTTACTAAGTACTAAAGGGAAAATAAATAAAACATAAATATGGGTTGTATTTACAATGGTGTTTGCTCTTCACTGGTTGCCATTTTCTCGTGGCAACAGGTCACACGTCTTGCTGCTGTGATGGCACACTGTGGTATTTCACTCTCTCTCTACGTCTCTCTCACACACACACACACACACACACACACACACACACACACACACCTTCATGGATGTAAGTGATACGTTTTCTTTTAAACACTGAGTGGCTGATTGAATCTGCCTAGAGTGCCAGAGCAGATGGACTATTTTTGAGCCAGGCAAGCTCAATCAAGCACAACATTTCCTCTTTTAATTCTATGCATATCTGCATTCTCTCTCTGTGTGTGTGTGTGTGTGTGTGTGTGTGTGTGTGTGTGTGTGTGTGTGTGTGTGTGTGTGTGTGTGTGTGTGTGTGTGTTGTTTTAATAGAGAGCTGCTGAAGTAAACCACATTGAGTTACATTTCTCACTGCCTCCCCCTTTTCTCCCCTTCTTTCTCCTCTACTCCTCCCTCCTTTATCTCACTCCTCTCTCCTCCTTTCCACCCCTCTCTTCCTCCTCTCCTCTGTCCTCTCGTCTCCTCTGATACGTCTTCCTCTCCCCTCTCCTCTCGTCTCCTCCTATACTTCTTCCTCTCTCCTCTCGTCTCCTCTCATACGTCTTCCTCTCCTCTCTCCTCTCTTCTCCTCCCAAACTTCCTCTCCTCCTCTCGTCTCCTCTCAGACTTCTTCCTCTCCTCCTCTCGTCTCCTCTCATGTATTCCTCTCCTCTCTCCTCTCATACTTCTTCCTCTCCTCCTCTCGTCTCCTCTCATGTCTTCCTCTCCTCTTTCCTCTCGTCTCCTCTCATACTTCTCCCTTTCCTCTCATACGTCTTCCTCTCCTCCTCTCGTCTCCTCTCATACGTCTTCCTCTCCTCCTCTCGTCTCCTCTCATACGTCTTCCTTTCCTCTCTTCCACCCCTCTCATCGCCTTTTTTCCCGAAAGCCTCCAGACCCCTCCCTCCTTCTCTCCCCCTACCTCCTTCTCTCTTCCTCCGCCTTTTTCTCTCTGTCCTAATTATTTTTCTCACAGACAATCATGGAGTTGTTCATTAAAATGGCAAGGCTGAATCAATATGGCCACTGCTGGCTGACACTGACTGTGCAATATAACACAGCATTCAGCCAGCCAATTACACACAGAGACAGAGAGGGGAGGGGGTTAGAGGAGAGGTGTGGGGGGAGGAGAGGAGAGGTGTGGGGGGAGGAGAGGAGAGGAGAGGAGGGGAGGAGAAGGGAGGGGAGAGATTGAGTTGAGCCAAGAGCTGAAATAATGATTGCTGAAACCTTTGATGCAATACAAATGTGTGTGTCAAAGCATATGTGTGTCAAAGTGTGTGTGTGTGTGTGTGTGTGTGTTGCTCGTCTAAGGGGATGCACATTGACAAGTGGTGCTTGTGGTGGACTGATATAGGGCAGTAGAGCTGTCATAGAGGGACAGAAACACTCTGGCCTGCAGGGTGGTTTAGGGTTTAGAGGTCAGGGTCAGGGTCTACCTGGCTACAGCCCTGGTGCAACATAATGAGACGTGTTGATGAAGGAAGAGGAGGAATGTCTGGCCTGCACACGACTGCTACACTCTCTGGTCTGCACACGACTGCTACACTCTCTGGTCTGCACACCTCTGCTACACTCTCTGGTCTGCACAACACTGCTACACACTCTGGTCTGCACAACACTGCTACACTCTGGTCTGCACACCTCTGCTACACTCTCTGGTCTGCACACCTCTGCTACACTCTCTGGTCTGCACACCTCTGCTACACTCTCTGGTCTGCACACCTCTGCTACACTCTCTGGTCTGCACACCTCTGCTACACTCTCTAGTCTGCACACCTCTGCTACACTCTCTGGTCTGCACACCTCTGCTACACTCTCTAGTCTGCACAACACTGCTACTCATGCTGCCACTTTTTTTGAAGAGATTCAATTATACTCTGATGAGCAGCCAGCTCACGAGTGAGTGCACCGGTGACGAGCACAGGGAGAAGGCTAACGATGCGACAAGTGAAGGAAAATGATCGAACTGGGGATAGCTAGCATAATACCACAAAGCACGATGAGCTAGCTAGTTAATTTTCATTCTGAAAATACATACAGTGCCTTGCGAAAGTATTCAGCCCCCTTGAACTTTGCGACCTTTTGCCACATTTCAGGCTTCAAACATATAGATATAAAACTGTATTTTTTTGTGAAGAATCAACAACAAGTGGGACACAATCATGAAGTGGAACGACATTTATTGGATATTTCAAACTTTTTTAACAAATCAAAAACTGAAAAATTGGGCGTGCAAAATTATTCAGCCCCATTAAGTTAATACTTTGTAGCGCCACCTTTTGCTGCGATTACAGCTGTAAGTCGCTTGGGGTATGTCTCTATCAGTTTTGCACATCGAGAGACTGACATTTTTTCCCATTCCTCCTTGCAAAACAGCTCGAGCTCAGTGAGGTTGGATGGAGAGCATTTGTGAACAGCAGTTTTCAGTTCTTTCCACAGATTCTCGATTGGATTCAGGTCTGGACTTTGACTTGGCCATTCTAACACCTGGATATGTTTATTTTTGAACCATTCCATTGTAGATTTTGCTTTATGTTTTGGATCATTGTCTTGTTGGAAGACAAATCTCCGTCCCAGTCTCAGGTCTTTTGCAGACTACATCAGGTTTTCTTCCAGAATGGTCCTGTATTTGGCTCCATCCATCTTCCCATCAATTTTAACCATCTTCCCTGTCCCTGCTGAAGAAAAGCAGGCCCAAACCATGATGCTGCCACCACCATGTTTGACAGTGGGGATGGTGTGTTCAGGGTGATGAGCTGTGTTGCTTTTATGCCAAACATAACGTTTTGCATTGTTGCCAAAAAGTTCAATTTTGGTTTCATCTGACCACAGCACCTTCTTCCACATGTTTGGTATGTCTCCCAGGTGGCTTGTGGCAAACTTTAAACAACACTTTTTATGGATATCTTTAAGAAATGGCTTTCTTTTTGCCACTCTTCCATAAAGGCCAGATTTGTGCAATATACGACTGATTGTTGTCCTATGGACAGAGTCTCCCACCTCAGCTGTAGATCTCTGCAGTTCATCCAGAGTGATCATGGGCCTCTTGGCTGCATCTCTGATCAGTCTTCTCCTTGTATGAGCTGAAAGTTTAGAGGGACGGCCAGGTCTTGGTAGATTTGCAGTGGTCTGATACTGCTTCCATTTCAATATTTTTGCTTGCACAGTGCTCCTTGCGCTTTTAACGGACCTCTGAGACTATCACAGTGCAGGTGCATTTATACGGAGACTTGATTACACACAGGTGGATTGTATTTATCATCATTAGTCATTTAGGTCAACATTGGATCATTCAGAGATCCTCACTGAACTTCTGGAGAGAGTTTGCTGCACTGAAAGTAAAGGGGCTGAATAATTTTGCACACCCAATTTTTCAGTTTTTGATTTGTTAAAAAAGTTTGAAATATCCAATAAATGTTGTTCCACTTCATGATTGTGTCCCACTTGTTGTTGATTCTTCACAAAAAAATACAGTTTTATATCTTTATGTTTGAAGCCTGAAATGTGGCAAAAGTTCGCAAAGTTCAAGGGGGCCGAATACTTTCGCAAGGCACTGTATATATATATGTATGTTTGTGTGTGTTCGTGTGTGTGTGTGTGTGCGTGCGTGCATGTGTGTGTGTGTGTTCGTATGTGTGTGTGTGTGTGTGTGCATGTGCATGCTTGCGTGCGTGCGTGTCTGTGTGTGCGTGTGTGTGCGTGCGTGTGTGCGCGTGCGTGTGTGCGTGTGCGTGTGTGTGTGTATGTGTGTTTGTGTGCGTGCGTGTGTGCGTGTGTGTGCGCGTCTGTGTGTGTACGTGCGTGTGTTTGTGCGTGCGTGTGTGTGCGTGTGTGTGTGCGTGTGTGTGCGTGTCACCAGTATCTCCATGCCTCTGTCGACAACAAGGATTAGTAGATTCATCTAGTAATGTAAAAGGCTTTGCAGTGACATAACACAATGTTGTTTGATTAATAAATATTCAATTAAATTCAAATATGCTGGTACTTTATTGGAAGCTAAACAATTAATACTAAAACAAAGTTCATTCTCAAACCAATTTTCAGCCAAAGCTCACAATTAATCAACTTTAAATAGGACCGAGTGTGTTTAATTTAATTTAAAGACAACAACCGAATTGCAGATTGATGTGAACTGCATTAATTCATCAGTATGTGAGAGAGAGAAAGAGAGTGAGACAGAGAGAGAAGGATAGACACAGAAGGGTAGACACAGGAAAACTTGGCTCCCTGTAGAGGAAATGCTGTGTAACCACTGCACAACAGCAGAACCTGAGACGGAGCTGCATTTCCTGACAAATTGTTTAAAAAAAAATAGGAAACAATTAGAGAGTGTCATTTCCCCAAATTTGAAACCCTTATTGAAGGTTTCAAAGACCTCTCTGATGAGAGTAGGCTACCTGTCCTGTTAGGGGAGAACGCAGAGAGCTGTGGGTTGGCAGCGCACTACATTGCTGCCTGCTATAAGATGAGGGACAGTGTCAGACAGACCAATCAACCTGCACATGTCCTCTACTGTATGCTTATTGTTAAATGTTATTTTGACACTTGATTATTGTTGTTACTGTTGTCCCGTTGACAATATTTATTATTATTATTTTAATTAATTAGGTTCATATTTCTTATTATTAATTATGTTAATATTGTAAATGTCCAAAGTAAGCTTTGACAATATGTACATTGCTAAGTCATGCCTTGGCCTCCGATTTAGGCTCAATATCCCAAGCAGGGCTACAGAAACTCTGGTTTGTGTCCTGGGCAGAATGACATCGCCGTAACCAAGTGGTAACATATTGTTCTGTGTTCCACTGCACACAAGCAGAGAGAGAGCAGAGAGAGCAGAGAGAGCAGAGAGAGCAGAGAGAGAGCAAAGAGAGAGCAAAGAGAGAGCAAAGAGAGAGCAGAGAGAGATCAGAGAGAGCAGAGAGAGAGCAAAGAGAGAGCAAAGAGAGAGCAAAGAGAGAGCAAAGAGAGAGCAGAGAGAGCAGAGAGAGAGCAAAGAGAGAGCAAAGAGAGAGCAAAGAGAGAGCAAAGAGAGAGCAAAGAGAGAGCAAAGAGAGAGCAGAGAGAGAGCAGAGAGAGAGCAGAGAGAGAGCAGAGGGAGAGCAGAGGGAGAGAGCAGTGAGAGAACAGAGGGAGAGAGCAGAGAGAGAGCAGAGGGAGAGCAGAGGGAGAGCAGAGGGAGAGCAGAGGGAGAGCAGAGGGAGAGCAGAGGGAGAGCAGAGAGAGAGCAGAGAGAGAGCAGAGATAGATCAGAGGGAGAGCAGAGAGAGAGCAGAGAGAGATCAGAGGTAGAGCAGAGAGAGCAGAGAGAGGGCAGAGAGAGAGCAGAGAGGTCTGTGGAGTTTCATGAGAATTGCATACTCCGACAGGCCTCCGCAGTACACACCCGTAGTCTACAGTTGTTCATCATTCTCGGCACTACCAGAGAGAAGACAGGGAAGAAACCACAATGTATCTCTAGGCTGCTATACGTGTTCATTTGGTTTGTCATTATATCGTTTTTCATGGCATTTTCTTGAGGTAATTAAATATAATTTATTTAGAATTTATCAGAATTAATTTTCCATAAATAGTTTGACCAGGTTCCTGTATTCTCAAATGTAAATAAGTGAGGGAGAGTCGCTCCTCCACCCTATGACAACACTACACCTGTGGCATTCGGAGCCGTTTAGTTGAGATTGGGTAGGGCAACAAAAACAAAAAATCATGGGCATGGTCTAATTTCTATTACAGCACATTGGATGACTGTCATTCATATTCCATTCACCCAGTTCAATGTAACAGTGACAGGTTTAGGCTACTGTCATTCATATTCCAGTCACCCAGTTCAATGTAACAGTGATAGCTTTAGGCTACTGTCATTCATATTCCAGTCACCCAGTTCAATGTAATAGTGATAGCTTTAGGCTACTGTCATTCATATTCCAGTCACCCAGTTCAATGTAACAGTGATAGCTTTAGGCTACTGTCATTCATATTCCAGTCACCCAGTTCAATGTAATAGTGATAGCTTTAGGCTACTGTCATTCATATTCCAGTCACCCAGTTCAATGTAACAGTGATAGCTTTAGGCTACTGTCATTCATATTCCAGTCACCCAGTTCAATGTAACAGTGACAGGTTTAGGCTACTGTCATTCATATTCCAGTCACCCAGTTCAATGTAACAGTGACAGGTTTAGGCTACTGTCATTCATATTCCAGTCACCCAGTTCAATGTAACAGTGACAGGTTTAGGCTACTGTCATTCATATTCCAGTCACCCAGTTCAATGTAACAGTGACAGGTTTAGGTTACTGTCATTCATATTCCAGTCACCCAGTTCAATGTAACAGTGACAGGTTTAGGTTACTGTCATTCATATTCCAGTCACCCAGTTCAATGTAACAGTGACAGGTTTAGGTTACTGTCATTCATATTCCAGTCACCCAGTTCAATGTAACAGTGACAGGTTTAGGCTACTGTCATTCATATTCCAGTCACCCAGTTCAATGTAACAGTGACAGGTTTAGGTTACTGTCATTCATATTCCAGTCACCCAGTTCAATGTAACAGTGACAGGTTTAGGCTACTGTCATTCATATTCCAGTCACCCAGTTCAATGTAACAGTGATAGCTTTAGGCTACTGTCATTCATATTCCAGTCACCCAGTTCAATGTAATAGTGATAGCTTTAGGCTACTGTCATTCATATTCCAGTCACCCAGTTCAATGTAACAGTGATAGCTTTAGGCTACTGTCATTCATATTCCAGTCACCCAGTTCAATGTAACAGTGACAGGTTTAGGCTACTGTCATTCATATTCCAGTCACCCAGTTCAATGTAACAGTGACAGGTTTAGGTTACTGTCATTCATATTCCAGTCACCCAGTTCAATGTAACAGTGACAGGTTTAGGTTACTGTCATTCATATTCCAGTCACCCAGTTCAATGTAACAGTGACAGGTTTAGGCTACTGTCATTCATATTCCAGTCACCCAGTTCAATGTAACAGTGACAGGTTTAGGTTACTGTCATTCATATTCCAGTCACCCAGTTCAATGTAACAGTGACAGGTTTAGGCTACTGTCATTCATATTCCAGTCACCCAGTTCAATGTAACAGTGACAGGTTTAGGTTACTGTCATTCATATTCCAGTCACCCAGTTCAATGTAACAGTGACAGGTTTAGGTTACTGTCATTCATATTCCAGTCACCCAGTTCAATGTAACAGTGACAGGTTTAGGCTACTGTCATTCATATTCCAGTCACCCAGTTCAATGTAACAGTGACAGGTTTAGGTTACTGTCATTCATATTCCAGTCACCCAGTTCAATGTAACAGTGACAGGTTTAGGCTACTGTCATTCATATTCCAGTCACCCAGTTCAATGTAACAGTGACAGGTTTAGGCTACTGTCATTCATATTCCAGTCACCCAGTTCAATGTAACAGTGACAGGTTTAGGCTACTACATGATACTCACATTGTCCCTGGACCCATCATGAGGATGCTAAAACCTAGCCTATGTATGGATGTTTATAACATAGTGTTTGTAGAGAGACAAATTGGAGTAATCAAGGTAACATTGACACATTCAATACCTCATTACACACTCTTGCTAGCCTCTAGCTGATCTAGGGTGTAATCATTAATCCAAACAGTATCATCCTCTTTTTCTTGCTAATAAGCCCTTTCTTCCTGTGTCAAAGCTGAATGTTACCAAACTGCCTTTATAATTACAACAGACCAGACTACTGACAAACATCCCTCTGTAGTCTGACTGGAAAAGAGAGGAGAGATGGAGAGAGAAAGGGGTGGGATGGGAAAGACAGAAAGAGAGGAGAGATGGAGAGAGAGGGGTGGGATAGGAAAGACAGAAAGAGAGAGATGGCGAGAGAGAGGGGTGGGATGGGAAAGACAGAAAGAGAGAGATGGAGAGAGAGAGGGGTGGGATGGGAAAGACAGAAAGAGAGAGATGAAGAGAGAGAGGGGTGGGATGGGAAAGACAGATAGAGAGAGATGGAGAGAGAGAGGGGTGGGATGGGAAAGACAGAAAGAGAGAGATGGAGAGAGAGAGGGGTGGGATGGGAAAGACAGAAAGAGAGAGATGGAGAGAGAGAGGGGTGGGATGGGAAAGACAGAAAGAGATAGATGGAGAGAGAGAGGGGTGGGATGGGAAAGACAGAAAGAGAGAGATGGAGAGAGAGAGGGGTGGGATGGGAAAGACAGAAAGAGAGAGATGGAGAGAGAGAGGGGTGGGATGGGAAAGACAGAAAGAGAGAGATGGAGAGAGAGAGGGGTGGGATGGGAAAGACAGAAAGAGAGAGATGGAGAGAGAGAGGGGTGGGATGGGAAAGACAGAAAGAGAGAGATGGAGAGAGAGAGGGGTGGGATGGGAAAGACAGAAAGAGAGAGATGGAGAGAGAGAGGGGTGGGATGGGAAAGACAAAAAGAGAGAGATGGAGAGAGAGAGGGGTGGGATGGGAAAGACCGAAAGAGAGAGATGGAGAGAGAGAGGGGTGGGATGGGAAAGACAGAAAGAGAGAGGGAGAGAGAGAGGGGTGGGATGGGAAAGACAGAAAGAGAGAGATGGAGAGAGACATGTAAACAAACAAACAAACAAACAATAAAGCCCCTTGAATTTAATTTAATTGAGAGAGACGGATAGAGATAGAGAGACCTCCAATTGTATTTGAGACGAGACTTGAAGGAAAAGCAGCCAACAAGTGCTCAGCATATGCGGGAACTCCTTCAAGACTGTTGGAAAAGCATTCCTCGTGAAGCTGGTTGAGAGAATGCCAAGAGTATGCAAAGCTGTCATCAAGGCAAAGGGTGTCTCCTTTTAAGAATCTCAAATATAAAATACATTTTAATTTGTTTATCACTTTATTTGGTTACTACGTGATTCCATATGTATTATTTCATAGTTTTGATGTATTCACTATTATTCTACAATGAAAATAGTAAAAAAAAAGAAATAATAATAATCCCTTGAATGAGTAGGTGTGTCCAAACTTTTGACTGGTACTGTACATATATATTATACAGTTTATGTCCCCATCACTACACAGATGTCACATCACCACCCATAGAGACAAACTCCTGCTTGGTCCCTCTCCCACACGCACACAGAAACAAAATACATGTCTATGTGTTTACCTCTGTGTGTGTGTGTGTGTGTGTGTGTGTGTGTCTCACAGAAGAGAAGCAGGGCTCGGGGTGTCACACTTAAACTACCACCACAGAACATTCAGCAAGAAAAGAAACAATCATTTCCATCTCTGATTCACTGTGTCGTCACTCCCGTTGTCAAGTGCTCTGTGAGAGAAAAGAGGTGAAGGGTGTGTGTGTGCGTGCGTGCGAGGGGAGGACAGAAGTAAAGATGAAAAAGTAGACCCTTTCAAAACCCTTCACCCACTTCACACAGTCAGGGAACCCCAGGAAGAGACTCGCGTCCGTGGGCTAAGTCAACAGCATTGCAGTTACTCCACAATACTAACCTAATTGACAGAGTGAAAAGAAGGAAGCCTGTACAGACTAAAAAATATTAGAAAAACATGCGTCCTGTTAGCATAAGGTACTAAAGTAAACCTGCAAGAAATTTGGCAAAGAAATTTGGCAAAGAAATTAACTTCATGTCCTGAATACAAAGCATTATGTTTGGGGCTTATCAAACACAAAACATCACTGAGCATGGTGGTGGCTGCATCATGTTATGGGTATGCTTGTCATCAGCAAGGGAGATTTTTTTAAAGATAAAAATAAATGGAATAGAGCTAAGCACAGGCAAAATCCTAGAAAACCTGGTTCCATCTGCTTTCCAACATACATTGGAAGACAAATTCCCTTTCAGCAAGACAATAACCTAAAACACAAGGCCAAATATAGACTGGAGTTGCTTACCAAGATTACATTGAATGTTCCTGAGTGGCCTAGTTACAGTTTTGACTTAAATCGGCTTAAATATCTATGTCTGTCTAGCAATGATCAACAACCGACTTGACAGAGCTTGAACAATTTTGAATAATAATGTGCAAATATTGTACAATCCAGGTGTGTAAAGCTCTTAGAGACTCACCCAGAAAGACTCACAGCTGTAATCGCTGCCAAAGGTGAACATGTATTCACTCAATATAGATATTTCTGTATTTCATTTATTTTTTTAAATGTGCTAAAATTTCTAAATACATTTTTACACTTTTTCATTATGTGGTATTGTGTGTAGATTGATGAGGGGAAAAACATTTTCATTCAATTTAGAATAAGGCTATAACATAACAAAATATGGAAAAAGTCAAGGGGTCTGAATACTTTCCGAATGCACTGTACAATTGTCTCTACTTTTGTATATTTTTGACAATGAATGTTATCAGATCTTCAACCAAAACCTAATATTAGATAAATGGAACCTGATTGAACAAATAACACAACAATTGCATATTTATTTCATTTATTTAATAAACAAAGTTATGCAAAGTTATGGGACCCATGTCATCCAAAAAGTCCACAAAGTAGCTGGAAGAACTTGGATGATCATTCTTAACTTATTTTTATTTTATTTAACCTTTCTTTAACTAGGCAAGTCAGTTAAGAACAAATTCTTATTTACAATGACGGCCTACCAAAAGGCCTCCTACAGGGATGGGGGCCTGCCTGGCATGGCTGAGTTAATAGGAGTCCTGACTTAATTAAGTGGTGATGAACTTCTTGAGTGTAGGGGGCAGGATTTTCGTTTTGCCTAAAAAACGTACCCATTTGAAACGGCCTATTTCTCAGGCCCAGAAACTAGAATATGCATATAATTGTCCGATTAGGATAGAAAACACTCTAAAGTTTCCACAACTGTCAAAATATGTCATATTTTCTTCAGGCGAAAACCTGAGGAAAATCCAACAAGGATTCTTTCCTGAAAGTTCTCTGTTCCATTGGTTGCCTTGCCTCCATTTAAAGGGATATCAACCAGAGTCCTTTTCCTATGGCTTCCTCAAGGTGTGAACAGTCTTTAGACATAGTTTCAGGCTTTTATTTTGAAAAATGAGCAAGAAAGATCACATCGCATCAGTGGATAGCTGGGTGTTCGCAGAGTTTTGCTTGCCCCACAGAGTGGGGCAGCCATGGTCTCTCCCTCTCCTATTGAAAAAGCTACAGTCCCGGTTGATATATTATCGATTATATATTTTTAAAACAACCTGAGGAGTGATTATAAAAAATGTTTGACATGTTTCTGTGGACATTACGGATACTATTTGGAATTTTCATCTGCGATGTTGTGACCGCTCGAGCCTGTGGATTTCTGAACATAACACGCCAAACAAATGGAGGTATTTTGGATATAAAAATAATCTTTATGGAACAAAAGGAACATATTATTCTCGTGTGTGCAAACATCCGAAGATCATCAAAGTTAACAACAAGCAAAGCTGTGTTTTGCTATATCGCACTTATGATTTCATGAAAATTAAATATTTTTAGTAATTTAATTTGAATTTGGCGCGCTGCAATTCAGCGGGTGTTGATGAAAATGATCCCGCTAACGGAAAGTAAAAGAGCTCAGCCATGTGCTTCTTGTCAGTAATGTTAGGTTCTAATTCTCAGAGTAAAAACACAGCAGACACTATGAAAGCTCAGACCAAGTTTTTTTCTTCAGCGACGATCAACACAGCTGCATTAGACAAAAAGATAAAATATTCACACAAGCATTGATATGTAATCCTTTCTCCTATGCTGAGTCTGCTCCTACACACCTGAACAGCCAGTGCATCTCTGTTGCTCAACAGAACCTTAGTGATATTCTTCCTCACTTCATCTAACCTGACCTCTACCCCAAAGTGCTCACTCCTCCCCAACTCAAGACTGTCATGGTGATTGGTACCAGACTGTGTCTGTAACGATGTTCGTCTGAGGAAGAAGGTGAAGACCAAAGCGCAGCGTGGTACGTGTTCATATTCCTTTAATTAACTGAACACTATATACAAAAGAGCAATAGAATAAATTAAAACCGAAACAGTCCCGTATTGTGAAAACACTGAAACGGAAAACAACTACCCACAACCCATAGTGGGAAAACAGGCTGCCTAAGTATGGTTCTCAATCAGAGACAACGATTGACAGCTGCCTATGATTGGGAACCATATCAGGCCAAACACCTAGAAATATAACACACAGAACAAAACATAGACTACCCACCCCAACTCACGCCCTGACCAACTTAAAACAGAGACATAAAAAAAGGAACTAAGGTCAGAACGTGACAGTGTCTCTTCTCTTCCCAGAGGATCCCTCCAATAGGATCCCCGATGGCCGACAATAACATATCCTGACATAATGTAAACGTTATACATTACCCTCTCTCACTCAGTGACATGAACAAGTATATGTCATATTCTCAGAACCCAACAGTAAGAACCACATCATCAACATTATTAAGGGACATGGACAGCTTTGGAGGAGGGTTTATTCTCCAGGTCTTTAAACGTTTTCCGGAACTTCTTGGGGTTAGACCCACAGAGAGAGAACTGCTCCTTAATAAAAGTAACTAACCTTCCGGAGTGCACTTATTTCTCATTTGCCTGAACGAGTATGCGTGTGCCAAGCTTTTCACCAAATGAAATTCTTGAGGGTGAGTAATTCTGCATATTCACGGTCAAACAAGGGGCTGAACCTGTTTCTCATTGTCATTGTCTTTATGGGGGCGTGTGTTTGTTAACAATATCACTGAAAATATTTTAAAAAGAAGGTCCAAGCGTCTTCGACAGAGGAGATCAAGCTGATTCTAAAGACTCTTGGAAGAATGTTCTATGGACAGATGTTTCAAAAGTTTAACATTTTGGATGACATGGGTCCCATTATGCCTGGTGAAAACCAAACACTGCATTCCACAGTCAGAACCTCATACCAACGGTCAAGCATGGTGGTGGTGTGATTTCATTTATTTATTTAAGTTATGAAAAATATATTATTTACAATGACGGCCTACCCCGACGACGCCAGGCCAATTGTGCGCCGCCCTATGGAACTCCCAATCACGGCCAGATGTGATTCAGCCTGGATTTGAAACAGGGACTGTAGTGACACCTCTTGCACTGAGATGCAGTGCCTTAGACTGCTGCACCACTCAGGAGCCCCATGTTTTGGGGATGTTTTGCTGCCTCAGGACCAGGACGACTTGTCATAATAGAAGGAACCATGAATTACAACCTGTATCAGGTAACTCTACAGGAGAACGTCAGACCATCCATCTGTGAGCTGAAGCTGAACGCAGCTGGGTCATGCAGCAAGACAATGACCCAAAACACACAGTCAAGTGTACATGAAAATGTCTAAAAAGCAACACATTTTGACGTTTTGGAATGGCCTAGTCAAAGTCCAGACCTTATCCCATTTGAGATGTTGTGGCAGGACCTGAAACGAGAGAGAAATAACGATACTAATCTTGAAGAGCGGAAAGATAAGTCTAGATCATCATCATCATCATCATCGTCGTCGTCTCACTACCCCTCTAGTATTAACTGTATGTATACGAGCCGAATGACACAAGCTGTGTGGAACACTAGTAATGAACACAATCAAAATGATAGATAAATGACTCACATTCAAGCAAGACTAGAAGCTGTGTTTGGATAGAAAATGGTACTCAGTATAGAAGGAGAGGGAGGACACAGTAGGAAAGGAAGCAACATATACACATATTTGTAACTGATTGAAGGTCGTGTCGAAGTATAAAATTGATTTACATCATGCAGAGGCCAAAGAGAAGCCATATATACATATTTTTTTTTTAACTTTAGTTTATTTGTCTCGTGATTAAAGACAGACCAAGGCGCAGAGTGTATAGAACTCCACATCTTTATTTCAGTGAAACTTCAGCAAAACAAAAAACAATAAAGCAAGAACATGACTACGCAAAACACAAAACAATATCCCACAAACACAGGTGAGAAAAATAGCTACCTAAATATGATCCCCAATTGGAGGCAACGATTACCAGCTGCCTCTAATTGGGAACCATACCAAAACACCAACATAGAAATTTTATACTAGAATACCCTCTAGTCACGCCCTGACCTACTACACCATAGAGAAACAAGGGTTCTCTATGGTCAGGGCGTGACATATTTGGTAAATATTTTTCTTCAACTCTTCTTGAACTGCACTGTTGGTTAAGGGCTTCTAAGTGTAGACTTGTTGTATTCGGAGCATGTGACAAATAAAAGTTTGATTTCATTTCATTTAAGATTTAGATATTGCATTTAATTTAACAATTCCATTTCACGCCATACTGTTCATATAAATAATTTATTATAATTTACCGTTTTTTCACAGTTCTTTATCACGAGAAAAGGGAGTGGTTTTGGGGTGTAAATCCCGGTAAATCTCGGTAACAGGGTTCCCGCCATTCAACCCTACTTAGCACCGTAGTGACTAGGCAGCACGACACATCATCACCTGACAGAACCCCAGGTATCTCTCTCTCTCTCAGGGATTCTTTCTCAGGGTTCCATCAGGACAGCTCTTTTTATAATCTGGGACTCTGTGGGGTCTGTTTGTGTTTGTGAACAGAGCCCCAGGACGGGCTTCTCTCTCTCTCTCAATTCAATTCAAGGTCTTTATTGGCATGGGAAACATATGTTAACAATGCCAAAGCAAGTGAGGTAGATAATATACAAAAGTTAAATAAACAATAAAAATTAACAGTAGACATTACACTCAAAAGTTTTTAAAAATAAAGACAATTCAAATGTCATATGTGTCAATACAGTGTTGCAAATAGCGAAAGTACAAAAGGGAAAATAAATAAGCATAAATATGGGTTGTATTTACAATGGTGTTTATTCTTCACTGGTTGCCCTTTTCTCGTGCCAACAGGTCACACATCTTGCTGCTGTGATGGCACACTGTGGAATTTCACCCAGTAGATATGGGAGTTTATCAAAATTGGATTTGTTTTCAAATTCTTTGTGGATCTGTGTAATCTGAGGGAAATATGTCTCTCTAATATGGTCATACATTGGGCAGGAGGTTAAGAAGTGCAGCTCAGTTTCCACCTCATTTTTTGGGCAGTGTGCACATAGCCTGTTTTCTCTCGAGAGCCATGTCTGTCTACGGCGACATTTCTCAATAGCAAGGCTATGCTCACTGAGTCTGTACATCATCAAAGCTTTCCTTAACTTTGGGTCAGTCACAGTGGTCAGGTATTCTACCTCTCTCTCTCAGATGTGGGTTATATATATTTTGTAGACCTAAGAAAAAGACACACACACAGGCAGACCGAGGCCCCTGTGTGCACCTCCATGCTGTACACACTACATGCTACTGGAGTCCATATGATACCACCTGATACACCATTCAAGCTGTCTAGAGTTCCATGCATTTCATTAATCACATACACATTTGGGGGTGCACGTGCACAATCACGCACGTTCACACACAGCAAAAGCACAACGTAGTTAATAAGGACACAGAAAGAAAACAGAGAAACATGTATCCACTAATGGCCATTAACTACAACTCTTCCGTTTGTCATTGGGGAGAGGAAGGGAAGTCTTACACACACACACACACACACACACACACACAGGCCCACGTGCACACACACACATTTCTCACACACAGAGTCACGACAGGAAAATAACATCCAGATCAGTGCCACACAGGAAGATGAATCGGTAAGAGAACAACACTAGACTAAATGGTACTTTCTCAAAGCAGAGGGCCCAGGCAGTCAGCTACCACAGTGTAGAGGTGACTGAGGAGTGATGCTAACCACCTACCTGTCAGCCAGTCTACTGGGGTGCCATTGTGTTGTGGTCTATCTGACAGACATGCTGCTGTTGTTTTTATCGCTGTCAGCGATAAAATTTGCCAGCACGGAGGAGTGTGTGTGTGTAACTTTTACAGGTCACTGCCAAAATAATGGAAACACTTGAGTAAACGAGGGAAACAAATTAAATTGAAAGCAGAGGCTTCCACACAGGTGTGGTTCCTGAGTTAATTAAGCAATTAACATCTCATCATGTTTAGGGACTTTTTCCACCTGGTATTGCCAACTTAGATGTAAAGCTTTTGAGGATGGTAGCTGACTCTATAGCCACTCCATTTTTTCATATTTAAAAAAAAAATGTTTGTCCTCAGACCCGGAGGGAAGCCAGAGTCCTTCCACTACCTAAGAATGGTAAAGCACTGTTTATTGGTTCTAACGGCCAACCAATCGGCTTACTGCCGACTATTAGCAAACTTTGGGGAAAAATTGTGTTATTCCAGATGCTATTTCTATGTAAAGAAATTAACAGACTTTCGGCATGCTTATAGAGACGGGCACACAACATGTATGGCGCTTACACACAATTACTGATGATCGGTTGAAAGACATTGATAATAAGGAGATTGTGGGAGCTGTACTGTTAGGATTTAGTGCTGTCTTTGATGTTATTGACTGTTGTTATGGATTTTCAACCTCTAGAGCCACCTCTAGTGGATTCAGAGCTACTTCATCTATCCAATGGAATACAGAGGGTTGTATTTAATTAAAGCTTCTCTAATGTTAATCATGTAAAGTGTGGCGTACCGCAAGAGACTGCTCGAGCCTTTTGGAGACCTAAAGCGAGATTTGGTTGAGGGGGCCTGTCATGCCAAATAGTGTCCCCCTGACATAAAAAGTAGCGTTGGCTAGCTGGCTAGCTACTGTAACTGTTATTGTAGCTTTCTGTTTGTATGTAGCTTGAATTTCATATCCCTCGAGAAGATTTTATTTCATCTTTCTAACCAAGCGAAGTACTATCCAGGCGAAGTACTGCTGTTCTTGACAAATTGGTGCAACATTCAGAGAAATTTACAATTCAGGGTAACGTTAAGCAGTTCTACGTTATTAGATTACTTTTAACTTGTCGTTGAAAACTTTTAACCAGTTTTCAACAACCATTTTCCATCTAGCTAGTTGGTCATCTACATGTTGCTACCTGTACACATACTTCAGTGGAGGCTGCTGAGGGGAGGATGGAACATAATAGTGGCTGGAATGGAGTCAATAGAATGGTATAAAATATGTGGTTTCCATGTGGTTGATACCATTCCATTGACTCAATTCCAGATGCCCTTTAACTAGGTGTCTTTGCTAGAGAGACAGAGAGAGAGAAAGAGAGAGGGGGGGGGGGAGAAAGTGAGAAAGAATGAAAGTGAGAGAGGGAGAGAAAGAGGAGGGAGAGGAAGAAAGTGAGAAAGAAAGGATGAGAGAGAGAGAAGGGAGAGGAAGAAAGTGAGAAAGGATGAAAGTGAGAGAGGGGGAGAGAGAGAGGAAGTGAGAAAGAAAGGATGAAAGTGAGAGAGGGAGAGAGAGATGGCAAGAAAGTAACAGAGAGATAAAGACAGCAGTGCAAATGTACTTAGACTTGAGTATTTCAACAACTTGCCTCTTCTAACTTGTTAGGCAATCAGATGTACCTACAGGGGAAGGATGGCCAGCCACACAGGAGGGTGATTTTCACTAAGTAGGAGAAGGAGGCCGTGCTGACCGAGATGCATGCTGGCCATTTCGGAGTGAAGCGCATGATTTCCAAAATCAACCTACGCTTCTTCTGACAGGGAATTGTCAAGGAGGTGGAGAGCTGGGCAATTGAAATAACCTTTTGTTAATCAATCACATTCTATTTTGTCTGAAATCATTATGATTTCAATTAATGTCATATCAGAGAGCACACAATGTTTCAATTTGTCACTTTTTGTTTAAAGGTCAGTATCCTGTCTAGCCTGACAGAAGTTTGAGTGGGTGAAAACTGTGGCACCGGAGTTGAAGCCCATCAAAGTTTTCACCATGGCAACTGATCGGTAAGCGTCCCAATTAAAATGTTGCCTTGATAAGTTGTTTTGTACTGCTTTATTTGACTGCAGCAGAGTTCAATATTAAAGAGTGTGTGTGTGTGTGTGTCAGTATCCTTACAAATATGAACATGTGCATACTGTATGACACAGATACGGGTAAGAATAGAGTCATCTTCTCTCTAACACTTTAAATGTTAGTGGTGGATCGGACTCTTCACGAAATCCAGGTAACAGCAGGTGTCTGACGGCGACCAATCACTTTACCAAGTGGGTGGAGGCAATACCCATTAGAAACTTCTTATGGATCGGCGTCCCATCAACGGGATAGTTCTAAATCATGCAGCGATTTGTGTCACCATCGCAGATATTAAGGAAGCAAAAAAATGTTGCTACATATGAGTATCGTACATCGTCTGAAAGCTTAAATTCTTGCTAATATAACTGCACTTTCCAATTTACAGTAGCTAATACTGTGAAAAAAATGCCATGCTATTGTTTGAGGAGAGCTCCTAACTACAAAACACTTTTTTTCACTGCGATAGGTTGGATAAATTCACCTGTGAAGGTGAAATGTGTACTTACATTCTGAAATCTTGATCTGATGTATCATCCAAAGGGTCCCAGAGATAACAAGAAGTGTCGTTTTGTTAGATAATCTTTTTTCATATCATAAAATGTCCATATAGCATGCATGATCAATTTTGTATTTCCTCTCATTCAATTTGCAAAAAAAAGGAATCTGTGAAAATCTAACCCTAAACGTTGATTCAACAAGTCAAATCACATCCGTATGTATTCCTCAGAGATCCTAGAATGTAACAAGACTTCACCGTGTCATTAGGGTGTAGTATATCATATAGGACACCAAATCAAATCAAAGTTTATTTGTCACGTGCGCCAAATACAACAGGTGTTTCACCTTACAGTGAAATGCTTACTTACAGGCTCTAACCAATGGTGTCCATAGGTCCACATACACACAGTGCCTTGCAAAAGTATTCCTCTCCCATGGCATTTTTCCTGTATTGTTGCATTACAACCTGTAACTTAAATTATTTTTATTTGGATTTCATGTAATGGACATACACACTATAGTCCAAATCGGTGAAGTAAAACATAAAAAAGAACTTGTTTAATAAAATCAAACAAAGAATATTTGTAAAAGTGGTGCGTGCATATGTACTCACCCCCTTTGCTATTAACTTCTTATGGCTGGGGGGCAGTATTAAGTAGCTTGGACGAATAAAGTGCCCAGAGTAAACTGCCTGCTACTCAGAAGCCCAGAAGCTAAGATATTATATAATTAGATTTGGATAGAAAACACTCTGAAGTTTCTAAAACTGTTTGAATGATGTCTGAGTATAACAGAACTCATATGGCAGGAAAAAACCTGAGAAAAAATCCAACCAGGAAGTGGGAAATCTAAGGTTTGTAGGTTTTCAAGTCTTTCCTATACAGTGTGACATTTGGTCCGATTGCACTTCCTAAGGCTTCCACTAGATGTCAACAGTCTTTAGAAACTTGTTTCAGGCTTCTACCATGAAGAGGGTGCGAATAAGAGCTGTTTGACTAAGAGGTCTGGCAGAATGCCATGAGCTAAGTCAGGCGCATGGCCGTGAGAGCGAGCTGCGTTCTATTTCATTTCTAAAGACAAAGGAATTGTCCGGTTGGAATATTTTTGAAGATTTATGATAAAAACATCCTAAAGATTGATTCTATACATCGTTTGACATGTTTCTACGAACTGTAATGGAACTGTCGTCTGAACTAAGTGCCTACACCTTGTGAATTTGGATTTGTGAACTAAACGCGTGAACAAAAAGGAGGTATTTGGACATAAATTATGGACTTTATCGAACAAATCAAATATTTATTGTGGAACTGGGATTCCTGGGAGTGCTTTCCGATGAAGATCATCAAAGGTAAGTGAATATTATATTATATATTATTATTAATGCTATTTCTGACTTCTGTTGACTACAACAATACACAACATGGCAGGAATCTGTATGGCTTGTTTTGGTCTCTGAGCGCTGTACTCAGATTATTCCATGGTGTACTTTCACTGTAAAGCTTTTTTGAAATCTGACACAGTGGTTGCATTAACTTCTTATGGTATAGGGGACGGTTGCGTCCCACTTTGGCAAAAAACAGGGAAAATGCAGCGCGGCAAATTCAAAAAAATTATATAAAAATCTAACTTTCATTAAATCACACATGTAAGATACTCAATTAAAGCTACACTCGTTGTGAATCCAGCCAACATGTCAGATTTTAAAAAGGCTTTTCGGCTAAAGCATAAGAAGCTATTATCTGATGATAGCCTAAGTGTACAACCCTGCAGGCGCTACACAAAAAGCAGAAATTAAATATTAAACATGCATTACCTTTGACGAGCTTCTTCTGTTGGCACTCCAATATGTCCCATAAACATCACAAACGGTCTTTTGCTCGATTAATTCCGTCCATATATATCCAAAATGTCCATTTATTTGACGCGTTTGATCCAGAAAAAAACAGCTTCTAAAAAACGCAACGTCACTATAAAATATTTCAAAAGTTGCCTATAAACTTTGCCAAAATATTTCAAACTACTTTTGTAATACAACTTTAGGTATTTTTAAACGTTAATAATCGATCAAATTGTAGACGGGTCTATCTGTGTTCAATACAGGAAGATAACAAACCATGCTACTTTTCACATCTTGCGCAACTGTTACCCAGTTCCAAGATGGCCTACTTCTTCATTGCACAAATGAATAACCTCAACCAAATTCCAAAGACTGGTGACATCCAGTGGAAGCGGTAGGAACTGAAAACAGGTTCCTGAGAAATATAATTTGCCAATGAGAACTCAGTGAACAGACCGAGACCAAAACATTTTTAAAATTCTGAACGGTTAGTCCTCCGGGTTTTGCCTGCTACATAAGTTCTGTTATACTCAGACATGATTCAAACAGTTTTAGAAACTTCAGAGTGTTTTCTATCCAAATCTACTAATAATATGCATATCTTATCTTTATCCAAAAGTGAAAATGCTGCCCCCTTAATAACCTCTTAGAGCCATGTGAGACGCTAGCGTCCCACCTAGTCAACAGGAAATGGAAGTGCGCAATGCCAAATGCTAATAGTATTCGATAAAACTCAAACTTTCATTAAAACACACATGCAGGGAACTGAATTAAAGCTACACTCCTTGTGAATCTTGCCAACATGTCAGATTTTTAAAATGCTTTTCGGCGAAAGCATGAGAAGCTATTATATGATAGCATGCAACACCCCGAAATACCTGAAGGGGACGTAAACAAAAGAATTAGCGTAGCCGGCACTACACAAAACGCAGAAATAAAATATAAAACATTCATTACCTTTGACGAGCTTCTTTGTTGGCACTCCTATATGTCCCATAAACATCACAATTGGGTCTTTTTTCCGATTAAATCCGTCCATGTATACCCAAAATGTCCATTTATATAGCCCGTCTGATCCATGGAAAAGCAAAACCAAAACGGAACGTCATTTTTTGAAATTAAAAAAGTTGCCTATAAACTTTGAGAACACTTCAAACTACTTTTGTAACCCAACTTTAGGTATTTGTAAACGTTAATAATCGATCAAATTGATCACGGAGCGATCTGTATTTAATAGCAGCTACTCTTGAAATCGTCCATTGTCTCTCTCCCATAAGCCTCTTCCTGTGTACTGGATGAGAGGAAGGGTCTATTTCTCATTCCACCAAGGATTAAATCCCATGAAATTGACAGTACTGGCGACATCGTGTGGAAGCTGTAGGAACTGTCAACTGATCGCCATCTATTTTCTCTTGCCATAGACAATTCAGAGACTGGCGGATGAATATTTTTTTTTTTTTTTGTGACCAGGTTTTTCTTGGGATTTTGCTTGCTGTTCACATTCTGTTATAGTCACAGACATTATTTAACCCGTTTGAGAAACTTCAGAGTGTTGTCTATCCACACATACTAATCACATGCATATACTATATTCCTGGCATGAGTAGCAGGACGTTGAAATGTTGCGCGAATTTTAACAAAATGTTGAAAAAATGCAGGGGAGCCTTAAGAGAAGTTAAGGAGAAGTATCTTTAATTCCATGCATAACACTTGTATTTTCATCAACATTTATGATGAGTATTGATGTGGCTCTCTGCAAAATCACCCAATGTTTTGGAAGCAAAACATTACTGAACATAACACGCCAATGTAAACATTTTGGGATATAAATATTAACTTTATTGAACAAAACATACATGTATTGTGTAACATGAAGTCCTATGAGTGCCATCCAATGAAGATCAAAGCTTAGTGATTAATTGTATCTCTATTTCTGCTTTTTGTGACTCTTTGGCTGGGCACTGACCTAACTAGGCACTGACCTAATGGTATGCTTTCGTCGTAAAGCCTTTTTGAAATCGGACACTGTGGTGGGATTAACAAGTATCTTTAAAATGGTGTATAATACTAGTATGTTTGATGAATTTTAATTATGAGATTTGTTGTTTGAATTTGACGCCCTGCACTTTCAATGGCTGTTGTCAAATCAATCCCGTTAATGGGATTTCAGCCGTAATAAGCCCCTAAACAAGATCTGGTGCAACCAAATGCCTTCAAAAGTCAAAGTTTTTTTTAAAATATATTTAAAAAAAAGTCCACCTGTGTGCAATCTAAGTGTCACATGATCTGTCACATGATCTCAGGATATATAAACCTGTTCTGAAAGGCCCCAAAGTCTGTAACATCACTAAGCAAGGGGCACCACCAAGCAAGCAGCACCATGAAGACCAAGGAGCTCTCCAAACAGGTCAGGGACAAAGTTGTGGAGATGTACAGATCAGGGTTGGGTTATAAAAAAAATATCAAACTTTGAACATCCCACAGTGCACGATTAAATCCAACATAAAAAAAAAAATGGAAAGAATATGGCACCACAACAAACCTGTCAAGAGAGGTCCGCCCACCAAACCAAACCCCACGGACCAGGCAAGGAGGGCATTAATCAGAGAGGCAACAAAGAGACCAAAGATAACCCTGAAGGAGCTGCATAGCTCCACAGCGGAGATTGTATTATCTATCTGTAACGGTTTTCTTCTGTTGAAGGAGAAGAGGACCAAAATGCAGCGTGGTTAGTGTTCAACATCTTTAATATCGACGATAAACGAGAACACTACAAAATACAAAACAACAAAAGTGAAAACCGAAACAGTCCTATCTGGTGCAATGACACAAAGACAGAAGACAATCACCCACAAAATACCCAAAGAACATGGCTGCCTAAATATGGTTCCCAATCAGAGACAACGATAAACACGTGCCTCTAATTGAGAACCAATCTAGGCAACCATAGACTTCCATAAACACCTAGACAAGAAAACACCTCATAAACATACAAAACCCCTAGACCTGGTAAAAAACACATAAATCCCCCATGTCACACCCTGACCTAACCAAAATAATAAAGAAAACAAAGATAACTAAGGCCAGGGCGTGACACTGTCCATAGGACCACGTTAAGCCATATGCTCCACAGAAAAAAGCCATTGCTTAAAGAAAAAAATGAGCAAAAACGTTTGGTGTTCACCAAAAGGCACGTGGGACACTCCCCAATAATATGGAAGAAGGTACTCTAGTCAGATGAGACTAAAATTGAGCTTTTTGGCCATCAAGGAAAATGCTGTCTGGCTTTAATTAATAAAGAATGAGCAATAATTTCAGTGGCTAGATGTGCCAAGCTTATAGAGACATACTCCAAGAGGCTTGGAGCTGTAATTGCTGCAAAAGGTGTCTCTACAAAGTATTGACCTTGGGGGGGTGAATAGTTATGCACGCTCAAGTTTTCAGTTTTTTTGTCATTTCTTGTTTGTTTCACAATAAAACATATTTTGCATCTTCAAAGTGGTAGGCATGTTGTAAATCAAATTATACAAACCCCCCAAAAATCTATTTTAATTCCAGGTTGTAAGGCAAAAATCTAGAAAAATTCCAAGGGGGTGAATACTTTCAGAAGCAAATGTGCACACACACACACACACACACACACACACACACACACACACACACACACACACACACACACACATTTACATTCACATACACACAGTATGCTACATCGTCATTCTAAATCGAGTAATACGTGTCTTGGAGAAATTCACCAGACATTTGTACTACAAATCATCTCTCAGTGAATGAGAAAATTAAAAAGGGAGATCCGTTCATTGATTTCGTGCACGTCGGGGTCGAGTCCGGAGAGAACTCTATTTGGGCCATCAATCTTTTGATTACACATACGGCGGTGAGTCGTTCACACGCATACACACACACGCACACACACACACACAGTAACACACATACACACAGACAGAAACTCTCACACACACACACACACACACAAACAGAAACTCACACACAGCCACACATACACACACACAGACAGAAACTCACTCACTCACACACACACACACAGAAACTCACACACAGCCACACACACACACACAGAGACAGACACTTACACACTCTCACACACACAGCCACACAAACACAGACAGAAACACACACACACACACAAAGACAGAAACACATACAAAAACATCCACACACACACACTCATGCCAGGGACAGTTAATAATTATATCCATTATCCCCAGGCCAGACAGACTTGTTTATTACTGTGTGTGTGTGTGTGTGTGTTTGTGTGTGTGTCTACTCTATAGTCTACTCTATTATCTACTCTATTATCTACTCTATAGTCTACTCTATAGTCTACTCTATTATCTAATCTATAGTCTACTCTATTATCTACTCTATAGTTTACTCAATTATCTACTCTATAGTCTACTCTATTATCTACTCTATAGTCTACTCTATAGTCTACTCTATTATCTACTCTATAGTCTACTCTAAAGTCTACTCTATAGTCTACTCTATAGTCTACTCTATTATCTACTCTATAGTCTACTCTAAAGTCTACTCTATAGTCTACTCTATAGTCTACTCTATAGTCTACTCTAGTATCTACTCTATAGTCTACTCTATCTACTCTATAGTCTACTCTATAGTCTACTCTATAGTCTTCTCTATTATCTACTCAATAGTCTACTATATTATATACTCTATAGTCTACTCTATAGTCTACTATATTATCTACTCTATAGTCTATTCTATTATATATTCTACAGTCTACGCTATAGTCTACTCTATTATCTACTCTAGTCTACTCTATTATATACTCTATAGTCTACTCTATTATCTACTCTATTATATACTCTATAGTCTACTCTATTATCTACTCTATAGTCTACTCTGTTATATATTATATAGTCTACTCTATAGTCTACTCTATAGTCTACTCTATTATCTAATCTATAGTCTACTCTATTATATACTCTATAGTCTATAGTCTACTCTATTATCTACTCTATAGTCTACTCAATTATATACTCTCGTCTACTCTATAGTCTACTCTATTATATACTCTAGTCTACTCTATAGTCTACTCTATTATCTACTCTATAGTCTACTCTATAGTCTACTCTATTATCTACTCTATAGTCTACTCTATTATATACTCTATAGTCTACTCTATAGTCTACTCTATTATCTACACTATAGTCTACTATATTATCTACTCTATAGTCTACTCTAGTATCTACTCAATAGTCTACTCTATAGTCTACTCTATAGTCTACTCTATAGTCTACTCTATAGTCTTCTCTATTATCTACTCAATAGTCTACTCTATTATATACTCTATAGTCTACTCTATAGTCTACTATATTATCTACTCTATAGTCTATTCTATTATATATTCTACAGTCGATTCTATAGTCTACTCTATTATCTACTCTATAGTCTACTCTATCTACTCTATAGTCTACTCTATTATATACTCTATAGTCTACTCTATCTACTCTATAGTCTACTCTAGTCTACTCTATAGTCTACTCTATTATGTATTATATAGTCTACGCTATAGTCTACTCAATAGTCTACTCTATAGTCTACTCTATTATCTACTCTATTATATACTCTATAGTCTACTCTATAATCTACTCTATAGTCTACTATATTATCTACTCTATAGTCTACTCTATAGTCTACTCTATTATCTACTCTATAGTCTACTCTATAGTCTACTCTATAGTCTACTCTATAGTCTACTCTATTATCTACTCTTATAGTCTACTCTACAGTCTACTATATAGTCTACTCTATTATATACTTAATAGTCTACTCTATTATATACTCTTTAGTCTACTCTTTAGTCTACTCTATTATCTTCTCTATAGTCTACTCTATTATCTACTCTATAGTCTACTCTATAGTCTACTCTATTATCTACTCAATAGTCTACTCTATTATATACTCTAGTCTACTCTATAGTGTACTCTATTATCTACTCTATTGTCTACTCTATTATATACTCTATAGTCTACTCTATAGTCTTCTCTATCTACTCTATAGTCTACTCTATAGTCTACAGACTTGTTTATTACTGTGTGTGTGTGTGTGTGTGTGTGTGTGTGTGTGTGTCTACTCTATAGTCTACTCTATTATCTACTCTATTATCTACTCTATTATCTACTCTATAGTCTACTCTATAGTCTACTCTATTATCTAATCTATAGTCTACTATATTATCTACTCTATAGTTTACTCTATTATCTACTCTATAGTCTACTCTAAAGTCTACTCTATTATCTACTCTATAGTCTACTCTAAAGTCTACTCTATAGTCTACTCTATAGTCTACTCTATTTTTTACTCTATAGTCTACTCTATAGTCTACTCTATAGTCTACTCTATAGTCTACTCTATTATCTACTCTATAGTATACTCTATTATATATTCTACAGTCTACGCTATAGTCTACTCTATTATATACTCTATAGTCTACTCTATAGTCTACTCTATAGTCTACTCTATAGTCTACTCTATAGTCTACTATATTATCTACTCAATAGTCTACTCTATTATATACTCTATAGTCTACTCTATAGTCTACTCTATTATCTACTCTATAGTCTACTCTATAGTCTACTCTATAGTCTACACTATTATCTACTCAATAGTCCACTCTATTATATACTCTAGTCTACTATATAGTCTACTCTATTATCTACTCTATTATCTACTCTATAGTCTACTCTATTATCTACTCTATAGTCTACTCTATTATCTACTCAATAGTCTACTCTATTATCTACTCTATAGTATACTCTATTATATATTCTACAGTCTACGCTATAGTCTACTCTATTATATACTCTATAGTCTACTCTATAGTCTACTCTATAGTCTACTCTATAGTCTACTCTATAGTCTACTATATTATCTACTCAATAGTCTACTCTATTATATACTCTATAGTCTACTCTATAGTCTACTCTATTATCTACTCTATAGTCTACTCTATAGTCTACTCTATAGTCTACACTATTATCTACTCAATAGTCCACTCTATTATATACTCTAGTCTACTATATAGTCTACTCTATTATCTACTCTATAGTCTACTCTATTATCTACTCTATAGTCTACTCTATTATCTACTCAATAGTCTACTCTATTATCTACTCTATAGTCTACTCTATTGTCTACTCTATAGTCTACTCTATAGTCTACTCTATTATCTACTCTATTGTCTACTCTATTATCTACTCAAAAGTCTACTCTATAGTCTACTCTATAGTCTACTCTATTATCTACTCTATAGTCTACTCTATCTACTCTATAGTCTACTCTATTATCTACTCAATAGTCTACTCTATAGTCTACTCTATTATCTAATCTATAGTCTACTCTATTATCTACTCTATAGTTTACTCTATTATCTACTCTATAGTCTACTCTATAGTCTACTCTATAGTCTACTCTATAGTCTACTCTATTATCTACTCTATAGTCTACTCTATTATCTACTCTATAGTCTACTCTATAGTCTACTCTATCTACTCTATCTACTCTATAGTCTACTCTATAGTCTACTCTATTATATATTCTACAGTCTACGCTATAGTCTACTCTAGTATCTACTCTATAGTCTACTCTATTATATACTCTATAGTCTACTCTAGTCTACTCTATCTACTTTGATGAGTCCCAGTCTGGAGTGCAACGCCCCTTGCCATTTCCATCTGAGGCAGAGTGCTTCAAGTTATTTCTGACAGAGGAGCTGGTGGGAGAAATAGCAGAGACCAATTGCTATCCCTTGGAGCTACAGCAGAAGAGAGAGCCAGGAGTGGGGGGGACAACCACAATTAGTGCAATGTATACCTTCCTGGTGACAGTCCTTCTCATGGGGATAGTAAAGAAGAACTCCCTAAGAGAATACTGGAGCACAGATCCTATGTTTGCAACTCCCTTCTTTGCCACCCTCTTTCCCCAAGACTGCTTCCTAGTTCTGCTGCGATGACTGCATTTCATCAACAATGCTACTGCCATCCTAAATGACCCGTTCGTTATACAAAGTAAGAAAATGTCAACAGCTGGCAGTAAAGTGGCATGACAAGTGAGACGTCCATGTCCTCTCCACTGTCCATACAGCAACCATGTCGGCCACAGGGAAGGTGGACCACCTGACGGGAGAGAGAGAAATCGAACCAGACTGAGTGCTTGACTATAACTTCAAAATGGGGGCAGCGGATAAGGTGGACATGATAAACAGCTTTGTGGAATGCACTCAGAAAGTGGTATAAGAAGATACTTTTCCATCTGATCAACGCAGCCCTCAATGGCCACAAAGTTGGCGGTGAACTAACAGGTGAGGTGATTACTGAACAAGGGATTTTTTTTAAATTGGACATACAGTTCACATGCAAATCACATAGAGAAACTATTAACATAACATAATTTGATAGAAACACAGCCTGGATTTGATCCGGGGTGTCTGTAGCGACGCTTCTAGTACTGAGATGTTGTGCCTTAGACAGGTGCGCCACTTAGGAGTCATAAGGCCAGGGTAGCTTCAAAATACAACACATGCTAATAGTTCTCTATCGCAATTAGCATTGTTTTCCAGAGCTAATAGAAGAATGTAGCTAGCTACCTAAGCATTGAAAATAACACCATAAAGGTTATGAAATGAGTAATGTTACCTCGCATGTCCGCGGTTATAAGGAATATACTCAAAAATATTATGCTACAGTAGAAACGACACAACACGACATGCAGAAACTATTATAACGTAATAAGGCACCTACTTTGATAGAAACGCACACATTTGCAAAGGTATTATTGGTAACAAAAACAACTATGACTGAGATGCAGGCAACAGATGGAAAAAGTGAACACGTATGTGCAGGATGGGAGATGAGCAAATGTCTGCAGACTTGAACTGCACAAACAATTGGGAAGTGTTTGGGGAATTTTGTCCGGGTCAGAAATGTCAATTTTTTTTATTGGTCCGCAAAAGTAAAAATGACTACTTTTATGTGAATGAATGGGGCGGAACACACCTCAATTCAAACTGTTCTGAGAAAATAAAAAAACTTGATAGAAAATAATTGACAAGTTGAGATTAGCCTAAAACAGGCTTAATTTCTTGGTTTGAGGGCAGCGTGGATTAAATGTACTGTTGCGTAACAATCACATTCTGGAATGGAGAGAACATCACGTGCTTAAAAAAAAACGACCATTAGAGATATTTAGAACTCACGCTGGGGCGACCATTAGAGATATTTAGAACTCACGCTGGGGCGACCATTAGAGATATTTAGAACTCACGCTGGGACGACCTTTAGAGATATTTAGAACTCACGCTGGGGCGACCATTAGAGAGATATTTAGAACTCACGCTGAGACGACCGTTGGGGCGACCATTAGAGATATTTAGAACTCACGCTGGGACGACCGTTGGGGCGACCATTAGAGATATTTAGAACTCACGCTGGGACGACCGTTGGGGCGACCATTAGAGATATTTAGAACTCACGCTGGGACGACCGTTAAGAGATATTTAGAAGTCACACTGGGGCGACCATTAGAGATATTTAGAACTCACGCTGGGACGACCGTTGGGGCGACCATTAGAGATATTTAGAACTCACGCTGGGGCGACCATTAGAGATATTTAGAACTCACGCTGGGACGACTGTTGGGGCGACCATTAGAGATATTTAGAACTCACGCTGGGACGACCGTTAAGAGATATTTAGAAGTCACACTGGGGCGACCATTAGAGATATTTAGAACTCACGCTGGGACGACCGTTGGGGCGACCATTAGAGATATTTAGAACTCACGCTGGGGCAACCATTAGAGATATTTAGAACTCACGCTGGGGCGACCATTAGAGATATTTAGAACTCACGCTGGGACGACTGTTGGGGCGACCATTAGAGATATTTAGAACTCACGCTGGGACGACCGTTAAGAGATATTTAGAAGTCACACTGGGGCGACCATTAGAGATATTTAGAACTCACGCTGGGACGACCGTTGGGGCGACCATTAGAGATATTTAGAACTCACGCTGGGGCAACCATTAGAGATATTTAGAACTCACGCTGGGGCGACCGTTAAGAGATATTTAGAACTCACGCTGGGGCGAAATTCAACATCCTTCCGGGTACCCAGGATGTCGGGAGAAGCCTTCAAAAACGGCAACGAAGCGCAACAGTAAGCCAGGAGCTCCAACTCAGAGGGTCGCATGTTCAAGACCATTAATAAGCCATTTTTACGTTTTAACCCCATATCAAACCTTAAACCACAACTTAAACCTTTGGAATGAATGCTTTATCTGAATCAGGTGCGAGGCGTCAGCAACAGCGGCAGCAGGAGGAGAAACCCAGTGTGTCCAAAACACCTCGAATATTGACGTTTGAGCAACTTCTAAATTTGATGTTTGTAAAAACGTGGACAAACGTCGGAATCTGAAGTCAAATCGGTCAAACCGTGAGATCTTGTTGGGAAAGGGAGATACTAAGTGAGTTGTACAACTGAATGCATCTTCCGCATTTAACCCAACCCCTCTGAATCAGAGAGGTGCAGGGGGCTGCCATAATCAACATCCATGGCGCCCGGTGGGTTAACTGCCTTGTTAAGGGTCAGAAAAACAGCTTTTTACATTGGGGATTTGATCCAGCAACCTTTCAGTAACTGCCCCAATGCCCTAACCACTAGGCTACCTCCCGCCAAAGTAAAGTAAAGCACGTTCAGACTTCATCTGAGCGTGCTCCATTAAACTTGATCACAGGAGTTAACGTCACAGCACCGTACCCAAATGGCACCCTATTCCCTCAATAGTGCACTTAAAAGGATTGCACTATATAGGTAATAGGGTGCCATTTGGGACACAGTAATAGTAACTATTTCTATGACTGTACGAGTCGACATCACGATGCCTGATGTCAACCTGACTGCCATTCAAAAGCTCCAGTTAGATATGATTCATTTGGACGTGGAAGCTGTGCCTGTGGATATGGATGTATTCTGGGTCTCAACTATTCAAACATTTGACTCATCAAGCCTGCGGAGTGGACACGCTGAAAGAACAGACCATGAATTCACTGAATAAATCTGAATGAATTATATTTAATTTATTTATTTTGATCCGCAAGCAGCATCTCTTCATAAAATACACGTGTCTGGGGTGATACCCAACACTATGAGGGCTTGTACAGGTTTTTCACGTTTTTTTAATGAAGTGACTCGCAAAGCAAAGAAAAGACAATTGATTTTGCTTTTCTTTTTATTCAGCATGAAGAGTTTCTGATCCCATCTTGCAACCTTAGAAAGGCTGACGATGGCTGTCATAAAACCCGTCAGTCTTTTAACCTCAGCTGCTAAAATAAGTATAAAACACGCCAGTCTTTTAACCTCAGCTGATAAAGTACGTATAAAACCCGTCAGTGTTTTAACCTCAGCTGATAAAGTACGTATAAAACACGTCAGTCTTTTAACCTCGGCTTCTAAAGTACGTATAAAACACGTCACCTCAGCTGCTTCTAAACTCCAGCTATTATACAGAGATATTTTGGCGAGAGCAGGTTATCCTTTCCCAGTTGAAATGCTTTTAGAAACGCAAAGACTTTTGATTATGTACCACTGCTGAGGTGAGCATGCCCATCCTCGATTCCCCATTAGTAGCGACTGGGACAGGCTAAACGCCTAAATGAATACACTAATAGACTGTGTGTAAACATTGTGCTGTGGGGTTTCCTCCAGCATGCTACAGTGGGTCAGTCTGATAGAAGGAGCGGATTGAGATTTCACACTGCTAATTTACCATCTGGGTCTCTGTCTAATCACACTGCTAATTTACCATCTGGGTCTCTTCCTAATCACACTGCTATTTTACCATCTGGGTCTCTTCCTAATCCCAATGATAATTTACCATATGGGTCTCTTCCTAATCACACTGCTAATTTACCATCTGGGTCTCTTCCTAATCACACTGCTATTTTACCATCTGGGTCTCTTCCTAATCCCACTGCTAATTTACCATCTGGGTCTCTTCCTAATCACACTGCTAATTTACCATCTGGGTCTCTTCCTAATCACACTGCTAATTTACCATCTGGGTCTCTTCCTAATCACACTGCTATTTTACCATCTGGGTCTCTTCCTAATCCCACTGCTAATTTACCATCTGGGTCTCTTCCTAATCACACTGCTAATTTACCATCTGGGTCTCTTCCTAATCCCACTGCTAATTTACCATCTGGGTCTCTTCCTAATCACACTGCTAATTTACCATCTGGGTCTCTTCCTAATCACACTGCTAATTTACCATCTGGGTCTCTTCCTAATCACACATTTAGCCTACTGGACCATTTCAGCCATTTGAGATACTCAATTGAGTTACAGTTTGTGTGTGTTTCTCTGTGTGTGTGTGTGTGTGTGTGTGTGCGTACATGCTTCTTGGGTAAAAGGGAACACATACGAAGGTCTCACTGATAAAATGAGGGCTTGATTGATCACAATTTGAATCATTTTAATTGAGATTTATAAAACAAATCAACCGATCACCAGATCATCAGCACGGGTTGGAATGGAATGGATCTCTAGTTACGTCCACATCCACACTGAGATACGAAGGGAATTATGTTGTCATTTAATAATCTACTGGCATTCCTGGCATGGGGTGACGGGGAGGAAGCAGCATTCTGGAGAAGTCATATACACGTCTCCTATCTGTCTCTTTCTTTCTCTGTTTGTCTCTGACAATTAAACAACAGAGGAGATAAAGAGATGAGAGAGACAGAGAGGAAGATTGCGAAAAAAAAAAAAAATGATATCACACTCCTCAGGAAGACATCATACAGTAAAATAAACATAGTAACATCAGAGCAGCAATCTCTCATCAGTGAAAACACCCACTGTATTATCCAGCCAGGTCACTTTATAATCCAGCCAGGTCATTGTATAATCCAGCCAGGTTACTGTATAATCGAGCCAGGTCACTTTAATATCCAGCCAGGTTACATTATAATCCAGCCAGGTCACTGTATAATCCAGCCAGGTTATTGTATAATCCAGCCAGGTCACTTTATAATCCAGCCAGGTCATTGTATAATCCAGCCAGGTTACTATATAATCCAGCCAGGTCACTTTATTATCCAGCCAGGCCACTTTATAATCCAGCCAGGTCATTGTATAATCCAGCCAGGTTACTGTATAATCCAGCCAAATCACTGTATAATCCAGCCAGATCACTTATAATCCAGCCAGGTCACTGTATAATCCAGACAGGTCACTGTATAATCCAGCCAGGATACTGTATAATCCAACCAGGTCACTGTATAATCCAGCCAAATCACTATATAATCCAGCCAGGTCACTGTATAATCCAGCCGGGCGCAGAGATAATCTGTAGGGTTCTGACCTGATCAGGACAGTCATGACAATAGATAAAGATTTCCTTAGTTTTGGGTCAGTCACAGTGGTCAGGTATTCTGCCACGGTGTACTCTGTTTAGGGCCAAATAGCATTCTAGTTTTCTCTGTTTTTTTGTATATTTATTTTTGATGTGTCAAGTAATTATCTTTTTGTTTTCTCATGATTTGCTTGGGTCTAATTGTGCTGCTGTCCTGGGGCTCTGTGGGGTCTGTTTGTGAGGACCAGCTTGCTTAGGGACTCTTCTCCAAGTTCATCTCTCTGTAGGTGATGGCTTTGTAACAGAGAGTTTGGGAATTGCTTCCTTTAAGGTGGTTGTAGAATTGAACAGCTCTTTTCTGGATTTTGTTAATTAGCGGGTATCAGTCTAGTTCTCCTCTGCATGCATTATTTGGTGTTTTACATTGTACACAGGGGATATTTTTTGCAGAATTCTGCATGCAGTGTCTCAATTTGGTGTTAGTGCCATTTTAATAATCATTGGTTGGTGAGCGGAACCCCGACCAGAGTACCTCCTTCAATATGTTTGGGGAGTCTACCACATGCCTTTTGGCTAACGCCAAACGTGTTTGCTTATTTTTTTATTTAAGGGATAGCCCCATTTTTTTTTTCAATTTCAATTCAGCAGTGTATTCAGAACTCCCTTTCCCTCCCTCCAGAATGAGAGGTAAAATGTTATCACCTGTAGAATCTCTGGGCTGTTCTCCAAGCCCTCCTTCATCCAGGATGAGAGGTAAAATGTTATCACCTGTAGAATCTCAGGGCTGTTCTCCAAGCCCTCCTTCATCCAGGACGTCCTCAGCAGGAGCGGACCCTGTCCCATCGTCTAGAGTGGAGAACAGACGCATCCCGATGGTGCTCGTCATAGCGCTGGTTCTACGGCCCGTCTCATCGACTGGCTGCAAGGAGAGACGGGGAACACCTCATAAATATGACCAGAATGAACTTCGGTTGAATCCAAAATGGCACGCTATTCCAACAATATGAAGATAAGAGTACCATTACAGACAGTCTCTTTCCTCACCTCCAGCCCCTCTACAAACACATAGGTGAAATATTTAAGATAATGACCAAGTTAGCAGCCAACACTGATTTAATTTCATACAGTTAAACATCACAAACACAAACTAAAAAATAATAATAATAATTGTACACATTATTTACAATGACCGTACTTACAACACGCATTCTACACAGGATTGTGCTGCTGGTCCCAAATCACTTTCAGCTGTAAAGCACTACCATCTACTTGTAGGCGGTCTGGGTATTCACACTGGGCGGGGGTTTGTTGTGGAGCCAGAGAGAACAGCAGTCAGACTAAGTGAGGGATGGAGGACTTGAATGTGGTATTTATATTAAACTTTATTTAATTAGGCAAGTCAGTACAAATTATTATTTACAAAGACGCCTATAAATAATTGTGCGCCTTCCTATGGGACTCACGGCCGGATGTGATGCAGCCTGGTTTCAAAGTAGGTGCTGCAGTGTGTTCGAGGACTGTGCCCGTCGAGTGCCCAACGTATATTGTATGTTGACTTTGACATGTTGTGGCTTTTGGATTTACAATATAAATAATATAAATATAAAGACTTGTATTTCACTTACCAGTCCAATGTAACGTTAGCATCCTCTCCTTTAGCTGTGGTCTATTACATTTTATTACTAGTCTAATGTAACGTTAGCATCCTCTCCTTTAGCAGTGGTCTATTACATTTTATTACCAGTCCAATGTAATGTTAGCATCCTCTCCTTTAGCTGTGGTCTATTACATTTTATTACCAGTCCAATGTAACGTTAGCATCCTCTCCTTTAGCTGTGGTCTATTATATTTTATTACCAGTCTAATGTAACGTTAGCATCCTCTCCTTTAGCTGTGGTCCATTACATTTTATTACCAGTCTAATGTAACGTTAGCATCCTCTCCTTTAGCTGTGGTCCATTACATTTTATTACCAGTCTAATGTAACATTAGCATCCTCTCCTTTAGCTGTGGTCTATTACATTTAATTACCAGTCCAATGTAACGGTAGCATCCTTTCCTTTAGCTGTGGTCTATTACATTTTATTACCAGTCTAATGTAACGTTAGCATCCTCTCCTTTAGCTGTGGTCTATTACATTTTATTACCAGTCCAGTGTAACGTTAGCATCCTCTCCTTTAGCTGTGGTCCATTACATTTTATTACCAGTCTAATGTAACATTAGCATCCTCTCCTTTAGCTGTGGTCTATTACATTTTATTACCAGTCCAATGTAACGGTAGCATCCTCTCCTTTAGCTGTGGTCTATTACATTTTATTACCAGTCCAATGTAACGTTAGCATCCTCTCCTTTAGCTGTGGTCCATTACATTTTATTACCAGTCTAATGTAACATTAGCATCCTCTCCTTTAGCTGTGGTCTATTACATTTTATTACCAGTCTAATGTAACGTTAGCATCCTCTCCTTTAGCTGTGGTCTATTACATTGTATTACTAGTCTAATGTAACGTTAGCATCCTCTCCTTTAGCAGAGGTCTATTACATTTTATTACCAGTCCAATGTAATGTTAGCATCCTCTCCTTTAGCTGTGGTCTATTACATTTTATTACCAGTCCAATGTAACGTTAGCATCCTCTCCTTTAGCTGTGGTCTATTACATCTTATTACCAGTCTAATGTAACGTTAGCATCCTCTCCTTTAGCTGTGGTCCATTACATTTTATTACCAGTCCAGTGTAACGTTAGCATCCTCTCCTTTAGCTGTGGTCCATTACATTTTATTACCAGTCTAATGTAACATTAGCATCCTCTCCTTTAGCTGTGGTCTATTACATTTAATTACCAGTCCAATGTAACGGTAGCATCCTTTCCTTTAGCTGTGGTCTATTACATTTTATTACTAGTCTAATGTAACGTTAGCATCCTCTCCTTTAGCAGTGGTCTATTACATTTTATTACCAGTCCAATGTAATGTTAGCATCCTCTCCTTTAGCTGTGGTCTATTACATTTTATTACCAGTCCAATGTAACGTTAGCATCCTCTCCTTTAGCTGTGGTCTATTACATTTTATTACCAGTCTAATGTAACGTTAGCATCCTCTCCTTTAGCTGTGGTCCATTACATTTTATTACCAGTCTAATGTAACGTTAGCATCCTCTCCTTTAGCTGTGGTCCATTACATTTTATTACCAGTCCAATGTAACGGTAGCATCCTCTCCTTTAGCTGTGGTCCATTACATTTTATTACCAGTCTAATGTAACATTAGCATCCTCTCCTTTAGCTGTGGTCTATTACATTTAATTACCAGTCCAATGTAACGGTAGCATCCTTTCCTTTAGCTGTGGTCTATTACATTTTATTACCAGTCTAATGTAACGTTAGCATCCTCTCCTTTAGCTGTGGTCTATTACATTTTATTACCAGTCCAGTGTAACGTTAGCATCCTCTCCTTTAGCTGTGGTCCATTACATTTTATTACCAGTCTAATGTAACATTAGCATCCTCTCCTTTAGCTGTGGTCTATTACATTTAATTACCAGTCCAATGTAACGGTAGCATCCTTTCCTTTAGCTGTGGTCTATTACATTTTATTACCAGTCTAATGTAACGTTAGCATCCTCTCCTTTAGCTGTGGTCTATTACATTTTATTACCAGTCCAATGTAACGGTAGCATCCTCTCCTTTAGCTGTGGTCTATTACATTTTATTACCAGTCCAATGTAACGTTAGCATCCTCTCCTTTAGCTGTGGTCCATTACATTTTATTACCAGTCTAATGTAACATTAGCATCCTCTCCTTTAGCTGTGGTCTTTTACATTTTATTACCAGTCTAATGTAACGTTAGCATCCTCTCCTTTAGCTGTGGTCTATTACATTTTATTACTAGTCTAATGTAACGTTAGCATCCTCTCCTTTAGCAGTGGTCTATTACATTTTATTACCAGTCCAATGTAATGTTAGCATCCGCTCCTTTAGCTGTGGTCTATTACATTTTATTACCAGTCCAATGTAACGTTAGCATCCTCTCCTTTAGCTGTGGTCCATTACATTTTATTACCAGTCTAATGTAACATTAGCATCCTCTCCTTTAGCTGTGGTCTATTACATTTTATTACCAGTCTAATGTAACGTTAGCATCCTCTCCTTTAGCTGTGGTCTATTACATTTTATTACCAGTCTAATGTAACATTAGCATCCTCTCCTTTAGCTGTGGTCCATTACATTTTATTACCAGTCCAGTGTAACGTTAGCATCCTCTCCTTTAGCTGTGGTCCATTACATTTTATTACCAGTCTAATGTAACATTAGCATCCTCTCCTTTAGCTGTGGTCAATTTCATTTTATTACCAGTCCAATGTAACGGTAGCATCCTTTCCTTTAGCTGTGGTCTATTACATTTTATTACCAGTCTAATGTAACGTTAGCATCCTTTCCTTTAGCTGTGGTCTATTACATTTTATTACCAGTCCAATGTAACGGTAGCATCCTCTCCTTTAGCTGTGGTCTATTACATTTTATTACCAGTCCAATGTAAAGTTAGCATCCTCTCCTTTAGCTGTGGTCTATTACATTTTATTACCAGTCCAATGTAACGTTAGCATCCTCTCCTTTAGCTGTGGTCTATTACATTTTTCTGCAAGAATATCGTCAAATCTGTATACTTGGAGCTTTTCCAGTATTAGTAGCCATATTGTCAATTCAACATTTGCAAAACAAACAGTTTTCATAACTCACAGATGTGTGCAATGCGCTCCGTCATAATATTTCCACATACTCCCGTAAAGCCCAGCTCATTGGCAATCTAGCTAGCTTTGTTTGACCCAGATTGGTGGTCATTTGACAAAGTTACAGTCAATCAAGAGAAGACCGCCAGTGACATAGCCATGAAGGCGTCGCTCTCTGACCAAATTCGGTGTGCTATAGGATATACTACACTCCTAATGAAATAGTGATATAGTCTGGTTACGTTCTAGGATCTCTGAGGAATAAATACAAACGTAATTTGACTTGTTGAAACGACATTTAGGGTTAGATTTTCACAGATTCCTTTCTTTGAAAATTGAACAAGTGGAAATACAAAAAATCGATTGTTCATGCTATATGGACCTTTTTTTAACCAGGCAAGTCAGTTAAAGAAAAAAAATAGATGACCTAGGAATAGTGGGTTAACTACCTTGTTCAGGGGAATAGTGGGTTAACTACCTTGTTCAGGGGAATAGTGGGTTAACTACCTTGTTCAGGGGAATAGTGGGTTAACTACCTTGTTCAGGGGAATAGTGGGTTAACTACCTTGTTCAGGGGAATAGTGGGTTAACTACCTTGTTCAGGGGAATAGTGGGTTAACTACCTTGTTCAGGGGAATAGTGGGTTAACTACCTTGTTCAGGGGAATAGTGGGTTAACTACCTTGTTCAGGGGAATAGTGGGTTAACTACCTTGTTCAGGGGAATAGTGGGTTAACTACCTTGTTCAGGGGAATAGTGGGTTAACTACCTTGTTCAGGGGAATAGTGGGTTAACTACCTTGTTCAGGGGAATAGTGGGTTAACTACCTTGTTCAGGGGAATAGTGGGTTAACTACCTTGTTCAGGGGAATAGTGGGTTAACTACCTTGTTCAGGGGAATAGTGGGTTAACTACCTTGTTCAGGAGAACAGTGGGTTAACTACCTTGTTCAGGGGCAGAACACCGGATTTTTACCTTGTCAGCTCGGGGATTCGATCTTGCAACCTTTGCAAGATCGACACTCTAACCACTAGGCTACATGCTGCCCCATGTGAAAAATTATTTTACTCTAACAAAATTACACTTCATGTTATCTCTGGGGCAACTTGGGATGATAAATCAGTGCAAGATTTCAGAATTTAAATTCACATTTCACCATCAGAGGTGAATTTATCAAACTTGTTGCTGTGAAAAAAAGTGGTTGTTTTGAGCTCTCCTCAAACATGCCATTTTTTCAAATGGTGCATTTATATTAACAAGAATTTAAGCTTTCAGCCGATATAAGACACTTATATGTACCGACATTTGTTGTTTCTCTAAAATCTGCAATCATGACACACAGCGCTACATGATTTGCAACTGTCCCGTTAACAGGACGCCTATCCCTATAAGCTTTTAGGCTTTTTTTCTGGACACTCTTCCGTAAAGCCCAGCTCTTTGGAGTGTACGGTTTAAAGTGGTCCTATGGACAGAAACTCCACTCTCCGCTGTGGAGCTTTGCAGCTCCTTCGGGGTTATCTTTGGTCTCCTTGTTGCCTCTCTGATTAATGCCCTTCTTGCCTGGTACGTGAGCTTTGGTGGGCGGCCCTCTCTTGGCATGTTTGTTGTGGTGCAATATTCTTTCAATTTTTTAATAATGGATTTAATGGTGCTCCGTGGGATGTTCAAAGCTTCACATATTTTTTTATAACCCAACACCGATCTGTACTTCTCCACAACTTTGTCCCTGACCTTTTTGGAGAGCTCTTTGGTATGCATGGTGCCCCTTGCTTAGTGGTGTTGCAGACTCTGGGGCCTTTCAGAACAGGTGTAGATACTGATATCATGTGACAGATCATGTGATACTTAGATTGCACACGGGTGGAATTTAATTAACTAATTATGTGACTCCTGAAGGTAACTATCACGTTGGTATAACTGATTTGGGAGACAGGCGCAGGTATGCGTGATAGGGGGTTTTATTTCCCAAATTACAGTGTGCTGTGTAAAGGCACGGGGACAAAGACCAAACCAACACGTAACTAAACACAGGTTAGAGACCCAAACAAAAGAGCGAGGAGTACCTCAAAAAGAAAGCCAAAACAACACAGCACAGGCCAACTGACATTGTGACAATAATCGACTGGGACAAAAACAAAGGGCACAGTATTACAATTACTAATCAATGGCAATAGGGACCAGGTTTGGGTAATGACAGTTTCAGAGGGCTCAATGACAGTAATTGGTGGCACCAGATCTTATTTAGGGGCTTCAAATACAATTGAAGTCGGAAGTTTACATACACCATAGCCATATTTAAACTCAGTTTATCACAATTCCTGATGTTTAATCCTAGTAAAAATTCACTGTCAGTTAGGATCACCACTTTATTTTAAGAATGTCACATTCCCAGTGGTCAGAAGTTTACATACACTCAATCAGTATTTGGTAGCATTGTCTTTAAATGGTTTAACTTTTGTCAAAAGTTTCGGGTAGCCTTCCACAAGCTTCCCACAATAAGTTGGGTAAACTTCTGACCCACTGGGAATGTGATGAAAGAAATAAAAGCTGAAAGAAATCATTCTCTCTGCCATTACTCTGACATTTCACATTCTTAAAATAAAGTGGTGATCCTAACTGACCTCGGACAGGGAATTTTTACTGGGATTAAATGTCAGGAATTGTAAAAAACTGAGTTGACATACATCTTAGCCAAATATATTTAAACTTCCGACATCAGCTGTATTTAATCAACAGGGCTCATATGGTCCCCACACATGCAGGCATCTTGGTGGCTAGGAGAGTTAACAGATAGGAATGTGTCACGTTGAATATGTCACGTCTTTGTCATGTTATATTGAAAAGAACCCCAGAAAATCATATGCAGTCCATCTCTACCCCAATCCATCCTGTTAGAAACTCCAACACGAAAACACCCCTTATAAAGACCACATCAATGTCTTCTACAACACCCCAGCACCTCTCATGTCATTGTTTTCCTATTTCCCTCACTGTCTCTCTCTGTCTCTGTTGTGCTCTCTGTCTCTGTCCCCCTCTCTCTCTCTCTCTCCCTCTCTCTCCCCTTCTCGCTCTCTCTGTAATTGTCTCGTCTTTCTGCAATGTCCCCCACTCTTGCCTGCCTGCATTGCTGACCCAGCCTGTCCTTTGTGAAATTATCGGATAATCTGCGTCTTTTCGCGGCTGCCCTGCAGCGGGCGGCCGAGACCGGCTTATCTAAAGCCCCAGATGACTGGGAAGGCAGATCGGCGGGTGGCTGCGATTGGCCAGATAACGCCAGCCTGGCCCCTAACCCTCAGACAGACGGCCATTGGGAGGGACACCGGCAGCCATGACGGTTACAGACACAATATCATCTCAATCAGACCGTGAAATAAAACAATAGAGAGAGAATGCAGGATAAGGAGAGGGAGGGAAGGAGGGAGGGTAAAAGGCTCCCCTCCTCTCTCTCTCACCCTCTCTACTTTCTCCCTCCTCCCTCTCCTCCTTTCAACAGCTTCCTTTCCTTCTCTCTCTCTCTCTCTCTCTCTGTCTTTCATCTCTCTCCGTCTCTCTCTTCTCTATTCCTTCTCTATTCTATAACCGGTTGAATTACCCTCTGTAGGTGGAATGGACATGAACATTTTTGTAGTAAAGTTCCTTTTCAATATTTTGATTTTTTATGCCCCCCAGAGGCAAAACCGTTTATTTTCCCCTTCCAGGGCTACAATACTATGGACCTCTGTTTGAAATTGGTGATGTTATCTTATTGAAATACAAAAATGCCCTATGTTCGACATCTAATGCTTGTTGTCTCTCTTTTCGAATGGAAATTGTTTTTCGTTTTCCGAGGCTATGCATTTATATGGACGTGGGGCCAAATTGAACGATTCCATAATGGAAAATTATGCTTTATTCATTCTCAAGGCAAGGGAAGGGAAATATGGAATTTTAAAAAAGAGGAAGGATGATTGCATGCTCTGTTATTGCTTAAGAAGTCGACATAGCTGATGATGTTTGTCTGTTCAATTAAATAGCAGTTAGTATGGTAAATTCTCTCAACCAATCCAATCATTCAAATAACTAGCTGTGAGTTACATCATCATTCTGAGACCTATTTGCATTTCTGAGATAGACCTACTGTCACATCCTAATCTGTTTCACCTGTACATGTGCTTGTCCTCTCTTTGCTAGTCCTCCCGGTTTTGACCTTTGCCTGTCCTGACCCTGAGTCCGCCTGCCGTCCTGTACCTTTGCCTTACCCTGGATTTTCAACCCCTGCCTGCCTTGACCTGTCTTTGCCAATATCTGACTGCCCCTTGTCATCTGTTTCTAGGCCCATCCCTCCCCCCGTGTCATCGAGGGCCAGCCAGAATACATCGTGAGACGCCTCCTGAGGGTTCGACCACGGGGCAGGGGTTTCCAGTACCTGGTTGACTGGGAGGGTTATGGCCCGGAGGAGGTGCTGGGTTCCCGCTAAAGACATCTTTGACCCGGCCCTCATCGCCAACTTTCACCGCCGGCACCCCAGTCAACCAGGTATCCGCCCAGGTGGAACCCCAGGTGGCGTCCCCAGAGGGAAGGGGGGGGGCGGGGTGGTACTGTCAGGCCCTGATCTGTTTCACTTGTCCTTGTGCTTGTCTCCACCACGCTGCAGGTGTCGCCTATCTTCCCAATTATCCCCTGTGTATTTATACCTGTGTTCTCTGTCTGTTTGTTGCCAGTTCGTCTTGTTCGTTCAAGCTTACCGGCGTTTTTCCTGTCAACTCCTATTGTTTCCCAGCCTCTCTTTGCTAGTCCTCACGGTTTTGACCTTTGCCTGTCCTGACCCTGTTACCCGTCTGCCTGACCTCTCTGCCTTACCCTGAGCCTGAATGCCATCCTGTACCTTTTCCACCACCTCTGGATAACTGAACCCTGCCTGTCCCTGACCCTGAGTCCGCTTTCCGTTCTGTACCCTTGCTTAACCCTGGATTTTCGACCCCTGTCTGCCTTGACTTGTCTCTTGCCTGCCCCTGTTGCTACAATAAACTGTGTTACTTTGACAGTATGCATCTGGATTCTTACCTTGATTCCTGATACCTATAGGGACTGAGTTAACCCAATAAACCAACAATGTCACCTTGAAAAGAATAACCACTTGAGTGACTGGGTTTGAAAATGAATGTGTTTGAAATCGAGGCGTGAATGGGTCAGGGCAACCTTAAATTACACATATCTCTTTCGCTATACCTCTTTTCTGTTCCCCTCTTTCCTCTCTCTCTCTCTATCTATCATTCCCTCCTTTCTCTCTCTGCCGGTGGTGAGTGTAAACACATGGTTGAGAGGTGGAATGATAGAAGACGATCTGTTCTGCAGTTCCAGCCTCATATACAGGGTTTGTCCACTGCCAAGATAAGACAAGGAAAAAAGCACTAAGCTGGCACTAACCTTTCTCCTATTCTGAAATTGCAGGAGTCTCAGGAGGAGCAGGAGTCTCTCTCTTCAACTTTTCATCTCACTCTCTCTCTCTCTCTCTCTCTCTCTCTCTCTCTCTCTCTCTTTCCTCTTTCTCTCTTCACCCCCTACATGTACAAATTACCTCTAACTTGTATGCCCGCACACTGACTCTGTACCGGTACCCCCTGTATATAGCCTACACACTGACTCGGTACCGGTACCCCCTGTATATAGCCTCCACATTGACTCTGTACCGGTACCCCCTGTATATAGCCTCCACATTGACTCTGTACCGGTACCCCCTGTATATAGACTCCGCATTGACTCTGTACCGGTACCCCCTGTATATAGCCTCCACATTGACTCTGTACTGGTACCCCCTGTATATAGCCTCCACATTGACTCTGTACCGGTACCCCCTGTATATAGCCTCCACATTGGCTCTGTACCGGTACCCCTTGTATATAGCCTCCACATTGACTCTGTACCGGTACCCCCTGTATATAGCCTCCACATTGACTCTGTACCGGTACCCCCTGTATATAGCCTCCACATTGACTCTGTACCTGTACCCACTGTATATAGCCTCCACACTGACTCGGTACCGGTACCCCCTGTATATAGCCTCCACACTGACTCGGTACCGGTACCCCCTGTATATAGCCTCCACACTGACTCGGTACCGGTACCCCCTGTATATAGCCTCCACACTGACTCGGTACCGGTACCCCCTGTATATAGCCTCCACACTGACTCGGTACCGGTACCCCCTGTATATAGGCTCCACATTGACTCTGTACCGGTACCCCCTGTATATAGCCTCCACACTGACTCGGTACCGGTACCCCCTGTATATAGCCTCCACATTGACTCTGTACCGGTACCCCCTGTATATAGCCTCCACATTGACTCTGTACCGGTACCCCCTGTATATAGCCTCCACATTGACTCTGTACCGGTACCCCCTGTATATAGCCTCCACATTGACTCTGTACCGGTACCCCCTGTATATAGCCTCCACATTGACTCGGTACCGGTACCCCCTGTATATAGCCTCCACATTGACTCTGTACCAGTACCCCCTGTATATAGCCTCCACATTGACTCTGTACCAGTACCCCCTGTATATAGCCTCCACATTGACTCTGTACCGGTACCCCCTGTATATAGCCTCCACATTGGCTCTGTACCGGTACCCCCTGTATATAGCCTCCACATTGACTCTGTACCGGTACCCCCTGTATATAGCCTCCACATTGACCCTGTACCGGTACCCCCTGTATATAGCCTCCACATTGGCTCTGTACCGGTACCCCCTGTATATAGCCTCCACATTGACTCTGTACCGGTACCCCCTGTATATAGCCTCCACATTGGCTCTGTACCGGTACCCCCTGTATATAGCCGCCACATTGACTCTGTACCGGTACCCCCTGTATATAGCCTCCACATTGACCCTGTACCGGTACCCCCTGTATATAGCCTCCACATTGACTCTGTACCGGTACCCCCTGTATATAGCCTCCACATTGACTCTGTACCGGTACCCCCTGTATATAGCCTCCACATTGACTCTGTACCGGTACCCCCTGTATATAGCCTCCACATTGACTCTGTACCGGTACCCCCTGTATATAGCCTCCACATTGACTCTGTACCGGTACCCCCTGTATATAGGCTCCACACTGACTCTGTACCGGTACCCCCTGTATATAGCCTCCACACTGACTCTGTACCGGTACCCCCTGTATATAGCCTCCACATTGACTCTGTACCGGTACCCCCTGTATATAGCCTCCACATTGACTCTGTACCGGTACCCCCTGTATATAGCCTCCACATTGACTCTGTACCGGTAACCCCTGTATATAGCCTCCACATTGACTCTGTACCGGTACCCCCTGTATATAGCCTCCACACTGACTCTGTACCGGTACCCCCTGTATATAGCCTCCACATTGACTCTGTACCAGTACCCCCTGTATATAGCCTCCACATTGACTCTGTACCGGTACCCCCTGTATATAGCCTCCACATTGACTCTGTACCGGTACCCCCTGTATATAACCTCCACACTGACTAGGTACCGGTACCCCCTGTATATAGCCTCCACACTGACTCTGTACCGGTACCCCCTGTATATAGCCTCCACATTGACTCTGTACCGGTACCCACTGTATATAGCCTCCACATTGACTCTGTACCGGTACCCCCTGTATATAGCCTCCACATTGACTCTGTACCGGTACCCCCTGTATATAACCTCCACACTGACTAGGTACCGGTACCCCCTGTATATAGCCTCCACACTGACTCTGTACCGGTACCCCCTGTATATAGCCTCCACATTGACCCTGTACCGGTACCCCCTGTATATAGCCTCCACATTGAACCTGTACCGGTACCCCCTGTATATAGCCTCCACATTGACCCTGTACCGGTACCCCCTGTATATAGCCTCCACATTGACTCTGTACTGGTACCCCCTGTATATAGCCTCCACATTGACCCTGTACCGGTACCCCCTGTATATAGCCTCCACATTGACTCTGTACTGGTACCCCCTGTATATAGCCTCCACATTGACCCTGTACCGGTACCCCCTGTATATAGCCTCCACATTGACCCTGTACCGGTACCCCCTGTATATAGCCTCCACATTGACCCTGTACCGGTACCCCCTGTATATAGCCTCCACATTGACTCTGTACTGGTACCCCCTGTATATAGCCTCCACATTGACCCTGTACCGGTACCCCCTGTATATAGCCTCCACATTGACCCTGTACCGGTACCCCCTGTATATAGCCTCCACATTGACCCTGTACCGGTACCCCCTGTATATAGCCTCCACATTGACCCTGTACCGGTACCCCCTGTATATAGCCTCCACATTGACCCTGTACCGGTACCCCCTGTATATAGCCTCCACATTGACCCTGTACCGGTACCCCCTGTATATAGCCTCCACATTGACCCTGTACCGGTACCCCCTGTATATAGCCTCCACATTGACCCTGTACCGGTACCCCCTGTATATAGCCTCCACATTGACCCTGTACCGGTACCCCCTGTATACAGCCTCCACATTGACCCTGTACCGGTACCCCCTGTATATAGCCTCCACATTGACCCTGTACCGGTACCCCCTGTATACAGCCTCCACATTGACTCTGTACCGGTACCCCCTGTATATAGCCTCCACATTGACCCTGTACCGGTACCCCCTGTATATAGCCTCCACATTGACCCTGTACCGGTACCCCCTGTATATAGCCTCCACATTGACTCTGTACTGGTACCCCCTGTATATAGCCTCCACATTGACCCTGTACCGGTACCCCCTGTATATAGCCTCCACATTGACTCTGTACTGGTACCCCCTGTATATAGCCTCCACATTGACCCTGTACCGGTACCCCCTGTATATAGCCTCCACATTGACCCTGTACCGGTACCCCCTGTATATAGCCTCCACATTGACCCTGTACCGGTACCCCCTGTATATAGCCTCCACATTGACTCTGTACTGGTACCCCCTGTATATAGCCTCCACATTGACCCTGTACCGGTACCCCCTGTATATAGCCTCCACATTGACCCTGTACCGGTACCCCCTGTATATAGCCTCCACATAGACTCTGTACCGGTACCCCCTGTATATAGCCTCCACATTGACCCTGTACCGGTACCCCCTGTATACAGCCTTGTTATTGTTGTGTTATTGTGTTACTTTTTAGAATGTTTTATTTTATTTGGTAAAAAATGTCTTAACTCTTCTTGAACTGCAGTGTTCGTTAAGGGCTTGTAAGTAAAGCATTTCACAGTAAGGTCTACACTTGTATTCGGCACATGTGAAAGATAAAGTTTGATTTGAGGAGAAGAAGAAGAAACATGGAAAGAAAAGGGAGAATATTCACTGCAAAGGAGAGGGATTATTTTATTTAACAAATCAGTTAAGAACAAATTCTTATTTAAAATGATGGCCTACCCCGGCCAAACCCGGACGATGCTGGGCCAATTTTGCACCACCCTATGGGACTCCCAATCACTGCCGAGTGTGACGCAGCCTGGATTCGAACCAAGGTCTGCAGTGATGCCTCAAGCACTGAGATGCAGTGCCTTAGACCGCTGTGCCACTCGGGAGAGTAGATGAAGAATTATATCTATATTTATTTATAATTTTTTAAAAATATATTTTTTAAACAATACAAAACATACAAACGACAACACACAGACGGACACAAACATCCTCAACATCTTCCCTGGCCAGACCCACCTTCTCACACCCCCATCTCCAGCGCCCGCATCATTCTCTGCCTCAAACTCTGCACCATTTTGTTTCTCTCTGTCGCACTTTCAACATTTAGATTATACAGCATTTGATCTGTCTATTGTGTTAATGACGGAGGATTGGTTGATTTACAGTTTTTAAGTATAGTTTTTTTCAAGATGATTGACGAGAAATGTATAGTCCAACACATTGGGTATCTAACTGCACCCTCATATGCCATGTCTTGTAGGCAGACGATTGAAAAATACATTTACATTGTAACACGTCTCAAAGTGGACATTGGACTTCGTAACATTCCCAGAAGGCTATTGAAGGCTATTGAACTATTGAGCCATTGTTAGTTTAACACTTAAAACATGATTCTGCCATTGTGCTGTAGATTTTGTGAATTTTGTCTGATGTAATAGTTTCTACACATTTGTTTAAATTGGATAATGCGTACATTTTCGTACGCATTACTTTAAATTTGTTAGTTATTTTCCAACATCTTCACTCAATATCAGCTATTTGTTTGTCTTGGTTCCAATTGTTTAAATATACAGTTGAAGTAGGAAGTTTACATACACCTTAGCCAAATACATTTAAACTCAGACCTTGCCCTGACCTCAATCGTATAGAACATTTGTTCGGCAGAACTGAAAAAGCGTGTGCGAGCAAGGAGGCCTACAAACCTGACTCAGTTACACCTGCTCTGTCAGGAGGAATGGGCCAAAATTCACCCAACTTATTGTAGGAAGCTTGTGGAAGGCTACCCAAAACGTTTGACCCAAGTTAAACAATTTGAAGGCAATGCTAGCAAATACTAATTGAGTGTATGTAAACTTCTGACCCACTGTGAATGTGATGAAAGAAATAAAAGCTGAAAAAAATCATTCTCTCTACTATTATTCTGACATTTCACATTCTTAAAATAAAGTGGTGATCCTAACTGACCTAAGACAGGAAATTTTTACTTGGATTAAATGTCAGGAAATGTGAAAAACTGAGTTTAAATGTCTTTGACTAAGGTCTACGTAAACTTCCGACTTCAAATTTATGTTGAAGAGGGTGGGGATTAAGCTGCATCCCTGTCTCACCCCACGTGGAAAGAAATGTGTGTGTTTTTGCCTATTTTAACTGCACATACATTTTATAATGTTGTATGTTATTCCCCCAACATCACTTTCCATCCATTTGTATTGCAGACCCTCTTGCCAATATGAGTAAAACACTTTTTTGAAATCAACAAAGAAAGATAAGACTTTGTTTTGGTTTGTGTGTCTCTCTGTGTGTGTCTCTCTGTGTGTGTCTCTCTGTGTGTGTCTCTCTGTGTGTGTCTCTCTCTGTCTCTCTGTGTGTGTCTCTCTGTGTGTGTCTCTGTCTCTCTGTGTGTGTCTCTCTCTGTGTGTGTCTCTCTGTGTGTGTCTCTCTGTGTGTGTCTCTCTGTGTGTGTCTCTCTCTGTCTCTGTCTCTCTGTGTGTGTCTCTCTGTGTGTGTCTCTCTGTCTCTGTCTCTCTGTGTGTGTCTCTCTGTGTGTGTCTCTCTGTGTGTGTCTCTCTCTGTCTCTGTCTCTCTGTGTGTGTCTCTCTGTGTGTGTCTCTCTGTCTCTGTCTCTCTGTGTGTGTCTCTCTGTGTGTGTCTCTCTGTCTCTGTCTCTTTCAAATCAAATCAAATTGTATTGGTCACATACACATGGTTAGCAGATGTTAATGTGAGTGTAGCGAAATGTTTGTGCTTCTAGCTCCTACATTGCAGTAATATCTAACAAGTACTCAAACAATTCCCAACAACTACCTAATACACACAAATCTAAAAGGGTGAATGAGAATATGTGCATGTAAATATATGGATGAGCGATGGCCAAGCAGCATAGGCAAGGTGCTATAGATGGTATAAAATACAGTATACACAGTACATATGATATGAGTATTGTAAAATATGTAAACATTATTAAAGTGGCATTATTTAACGTGCCTAGTGATCCATTTATTAAAGTGGCCAGTGATTGGGTCTCAGTGTAGGTAGCAGCCTCTCTGAGTTAGTGATTGCTGTTTAGCAGTCTGATGGCCTTGATATAGACGCTGTTTTTCAGTCTCTCGGTCCCTGCTTTGATGCACCTGTACTGATCTCTCTCTCTCTCTCTCTCTCTCTCTCTGAGGATGTTAATCATGTGAAAGTAGGCACAGCTGGGCCTCTCATAATCAGAGAGCGACGGAGAGATTAGTGATTCAACATAATATTTCTTGCCATGTGAGATAAATCAACATCATCTACTGCAATAAACAAAACAATTACAATTAACAGCCACATTCTAAAACAGTTAGCTGAACATTCTCAACCTGCTACATTCTAAAACAGTTACCTGAACATTCTCAACCTGCTACATTCTAAAACAGTTAGCTGAACATTCTCAACCTGCTACATTCTAAAACAGTTACCTGAACATTCTCAATCTTCTACATTCTAAAACAGTTACCTGAACATTCTCAACCTGCTACATTCTAAAACAGTTACCTGAACATTCTCAATCTTCTACATTCTAAAACAGTTACCTGAACATTCTCAACCTGCTACATTCTAAAACAGTTACCTGAACATTCTCAACCTGCTACATTCTAAAACAGTTACCTGAACATTCTCAACCTGCTACATTCTAACCCAGTTACCTGAACATTCTCAACCTGCTACATTCTAAAACAGTTACCTGAACATTCTCAACCTGCTACATTCTAAAACAGTTACCTGAACATTCTCAACCTGCTACATTCTAAAACAGTTACCTGAACATTCTCAACCTGCTACATTCTAAAACAGTTACCTGAACATTCTCAACCTGCTACATTCTAAAACAGTTACCTGAACATTCTCAACCTGCTACATTCTAAAACAGTTACCTGATCATTCTCAACCTGCTACATTCTAACCCAGTCGTGTTATCTAACTGTTACCAGTAAAGCAGTCATGTTCTAAAACTCCTTTCAAACTGTTGGTAGCCGATAGTGATTGCTGATTGGCCGAGGAGCGTTCGAGCCATAGCAGCACCACCATGAAAATCATCTCTGCCTCATGCCTCAGGCTAAGAGTACCAATACGCATCAATATCATGGCCTAGGAAGCATTGTTGCTTTATCGACACATCGAGGGAGATTTTAAAGCCCTTATTACACAGTAGTTACAGTGACATTGGAACAAAAAAGATACATTCTCAAGCTGTCTCTGTGCATTTGAGAAGCATGTTCCTAGTGGCGGAGGCTACACCCGACAGCAGACAGGGAATCTGTACGTTTAACTTCCATCTCTGTTATCAACTCTTCACGGTGAAAACAAAATGGTGCTGAGAATGCTCCTATGTTAGCTGAATTTGCTCCTACAGTATATGCATTTAGTTAGCGTTAACAAGTTTTGTATACATGCCATTTAGCAGACACTTTTCATCCAAAGCAACTTATCAATTAATCACGTGTATTTACAGAGCCCTTTTTTTACAAACAGCATGTGTTTCAATGTCCTTATGCAGAAACTGATGAACAACTCCGGGTTCCATGGCCGCAGGCAGAACAGCAGACCTAAGACATGAGCTTCAGTTCCGCTGGCGGCGAACAGAACAAATGTGCTCGCATACTCCCTTAAAACACCTTGGCTTGAAAAAAAATTTAAAAAAGAGGCAATAGTACTGTTTGTCTATTTTGAGACGCCATAGCTAGTATACACTTCTTCAAAATAGTCCAAATTAATCTAAGATATCTGAAGAAACCTGTCATTAGTTTTGCCATTTTTGCCGTGTAGATCGTTGTTGTGCAATTTTACATCTAACTAACATGTTTGGTGCAGTATTTCTCAATGAAAAAATGTGCATGAAAGAAAATGTGCATCATCTCTCGTTGAATGACAACAAAGACTTTATTGAAGAGTCTCTACTGTTGACCAATCACTGACGATGGGGGCGTAGACTTCGGCTTCGAACTTCGGCTTGCCTCCGGAAAAAATTAGGTATGCCCGAACAGCCCCAAAAAAGTCCAAAACAAACAAAAATGTAATCATAACACAGTATATGCACAACCTCAACCAAACTGTTTAGACGCCTTGACTGTCATGCGTATATACATTTCGTATGCATAGGTGGCCTCAGGAATCACACTCTGTATCCTGTGGTGGCAAGAGCCATACTTTACCAACTGAACTACAGCTGGAAATGTTTCTGATATTGGGGTGGTAGGTAGCCTAGTGGTTAGAGCATTGGGCCAATAACCAAAAGGTTGCTAGATAAAATCCCTGAGCTGACAAGGTAAAAATCTGTCATTCTGCCCCTGAACAAGGCAGTTAACCCACTGTTCCTAGGATGTCATTGTAGATAATCAAATCAAATTTTATTGGTCACATGCAGATGTTAATGTGAGTGTAGTGAAATGCTTATTCTTCTAGTTCCAACACCGCAGTAATATCTAACAATTCCACCAACTACCTATTAGACACAAATCTATATATGGATGAGTGACGGCCAAGCGGCATAGGCAAGGTGCAGTAGATGGTATAAAATACAGTATATACATGTGATATGAGTAGTGTAAGATATGAAAACTTTATTAAAGTGGCATTATTAAAAATGCCGTTGTTTAAAGTGACTAGTGATTTGGTCTCAGTTTAGGCAGCAGCCACTCTGAGTTAGTGATGGCTATTTAAAAGTCTGATGGCCTTGAGATAGAAGCTGTTTTTCAGTCTCTCGGTCCCAACTTTGATGCACCTGTACTGACCTCAACTTCTGGATGATAGCGGTGTGAACAGGCAGTGGCTAGGGTGATTGTTGTCCTTGATGATCTTTTTGGCCTTCCTGTGACATCGGGCGCTGTAGGTGTCATGGAGGGCAGGTCGTTTGCCCGTGGGTGATGTGTTCTGCAGACCGCACCACCCTCTGGAGAGCCTTGCAGTTGGGGGCGGTGCAATTGACGTACCAGGCTGTGATACAGCACGACAGGACGCTCCTGATTGTGCATCTGTAAAAGTTAGTCAGGGTTTTGGGTGACAAGCCAAATTTCTTGAGCCTCCTAAGGTTGAAGAGGCTCTGTTGCACCTTCTTCACTACACTGTCTGTGTGGGTGGACCATCTCAGTTTGTTTGTGATGTGTACACCCAGGAACTTAAAACTTTACACCTTCTCCGCTGCGGTCCCGTCGATGTGGATAGGGGGATGCTCCCTCTGCTGTTTCCTGAAGTCCACGATCATCTCCTTTGTTTTGCTGACGTTGAGTGAGAGGTTGTTTTCCTGACACCACACTCCGAGTTCCCTCACCTCCTCTCTGTAGGCTGTCTCGTCACTGTTGGTTATCAAGTGCACTACTGTTGTATCGTCTGCAAATTTGATGATTGAGTTGGAGGCTTGTGTGGCCACGCAGTCATGGGTGAACAGGGAGTACAGGAGAGGGCTGAGAACACACCCTTGTGGGGCCCCAGTGTTGAAGGTCAGCGAAGTGGAGATGTTGTTTTCTACCTTCACCAACTGAGGGCAACCCGTCAGAAAGTCCAGGACCCAGTTGCACAGGGAGGGATTGAGACCCAGGGCCTCCAGCTTGATGATGAGCTTGGAGGGTACTACGGTGTTGAATGCTGAGCTATAGTCAATGAACAGCATTCTTACATAGGTATTATTTTAGTCCAAATGGGATAGGGCAGAGTGCAGTGTGATGGCGATTGCAAAATCTGTGGACCTGTTGGGGTGGTATGCAAACTGAAGTGGGTCTAGGGTGGCCTGTAAGGTGGCGGTAATATTGACTAGTCTCTCAAAGCACTTCACGATGACGGAAATGAGTGCTATGGGGCAGTAGTCATTTAGTTCAGTTAACTTTGCATTCTTGGGTACAGGAACAATGGTAGCCATCTTGAAGCATGTAGGGACAACAGACTAGGATAGGGAGCTATTAAATATGTCTGTAAACACACCAGCCAACTGGTCTGCGCATGCTCTGAGGACGCGGCTAGGGATGCCATCTGGGACAGCAGATATTGAGGGTTAACATGTTTAAATGTTTTACTCACTTCAGCCACTGAAAAGGAGAGGTGGTAGCAAACTTTGTTAGCGAGTTGCGACGGTGGCACTGTATTACCCTCAAAGCGGGCAAGCACACACACACACACACATGCACACAAACAAACAAACAAAATGGCAGCGCAGAGAGTAATGAGTAGAAATAGTTTGTAAACTATTCTAACCAGGAACAACAACAGAGATACAATGACGTGAATGATTTTTTTTATATTTAGGAATAACTTGTCATTTGGAATTAATTATGAACATTTAAAATCATCAACAACATTTTTATTTTATTTACAATGAACATGATGTCAAGCGTTTTATTGACAATGAACATGATGTCTAGCGTTTTATTTACAATGAACATGATGTCTCGCGTTTTATTGACAAAGAACATGATGTCTAGAGTTTTATTGACAACGAACATGATGTCTAGCAGTTTCTTTACAATGAACATGATGTCTAGCGTTTTATTGACAATGAACATGATGTCTAGCGTTTTATTTATGTTGATGATTAACTACAGGAGAGTGAGACCAAATCATGGACGCTGGACAGAGTGGATTTCAGTTGTAACAAAATGGCAGTTTATTGAGTCAAAAGATATCTTGTCCTGCAGTTTAACGTGCACGGACCTATTCATATAGCTCAGAAGGAGTTAGCTGAAAAAAGGGACCTAGACAAAGGTTGCAACAGATTTTATACATGGAATAATGTAGGTGGAGTCTTGTCGTGTTGGTCTTCTGACTGGTCCCGAAGAGTTGGAGGCGGGCCTGCTCCAGCCAGAGCAGGCCCCATTGGTGCACAGCAGAGTCCTCTGCTCTTGGCACCTGACCAGTAGAGGGGCGAGTGAGGTGTGTGTGTTCGTGCGATGAAGTGTCTGTGTGTCCAGGAGTCGTGAGATAAGGGGAACTGAAACTGGCAGTTTATGGCTGGGGCTAAGGTGCTTCCTGTTTGGACAGGGGTGCGTGCAATGACTTGAGTCAGGCGGCTTAATATATGTGCTTGATATATGAGCTATGTATATGAATATGTGTATATATGACATTTACAATGAACATGATGTCTAGCAGTTTATTTACAATGAACATATGATGTCTAGCATTGTATTAACAATAAACATGATGTCTAGCGTTTATTGACAAACATGATGTCTAGCGTTTTATTGACAATAAACATGATGTCTAGCGTTTTATTGACAATAAACATGTCTAGCGTTTTAATTACAATGAACATGATGTCTAGCGTTTTATTAACAACGAACATGATGTCTAGCGTTTTATTGACAATGAACATGATGTTTGGCGTTTTATTGACAATAAACATGAGGTCTTGCGTTTTATTTACATTGAACAGTGCCAGAGGAAGCAGAAATCTGTCAGACATGAAAGATACAATTCTGTCTCACGTACTACAGCTAACACACATCTAGTGGCAACCTCAGGATGAATGTAGTCAACACTGGCAGCTTCTGCCTTTGCAAGTCATCACAGGATCTATTACCTCCAATCAGACTCACGCATTGGACAGCAGCTGTGCTACAGCCTTTTAACAAGTCCACTTACTCACAGGCCTACGTAGCCTATTCTCCTGCCTTGAATCTGTCATTTGGACGGCAGGTAGTCTAGCCGTTAAGAGTGTTGGGCCAGTAACTGAAAGGTCGCTGGTTCGAATCCCTGAGTTGGCAAGGTGGAAAAATCAGCTGTTTGTTCTGCACTTGAACGAGACAGTTAACTCCCAACAACTACTCCCCAGACCTCTCTGATTACACATTTTGGTTGAAGGCATTCCTTTGTGCGACTGACTAGTGTCACCCAGTTTCAAGCTCAGTAGAAGTCTGCCTGAATCTCTAAAAACAGATCCATGAAAGTATAACTATCTCTAGGAGCAGGTCAGAACACCTCAGTGGCTTACTGTCTGTCTGCCTCCCAGCTACACCTCTCTGTACTATCAATAATTCCTTATCTAAATACAACCAGGGGAACTGTGGGAAACAGCTTAGGCTTCCAATTTACCAACTCAGACATAAATGTGTGTAGAGAGAGATAGAAAAACAGACAGACAGAGACAGTGAGAGAGGGGCAGTGAGGCTGCACTCAGCTCTGTTGTGCAGGACTTCCCCACCCTAACAAAGATAGAGTAAAGCAAAAAAGTAAAGGATAGCACCTCGACCTCACCTCAGGCACCCCAACAGCAGGACCATGTACACAGGCCCTGTATACTCCAGCCCTAGACCGTGAACACACTAATCTGGTAAAACCCACTGAGGTTGGCCATCCTCATTGACTCAAATGGGTATTTCATCCAAGAAGATAAACTCTTCCCCCAACACGAGGTGTCCAAAATATGGTGCCCAAAAACACCAGGCCACATCCTTATTCACACCGGCACCAACAACCTGCGAGAGGAGCAGGAGAGAGTTGGCAGCCTGGTCAACAGAGTAGCAGAGAGGGCCTCTGAGCAGTTCCCCAACTCCCACATCACCATCTCCACTCTGCTGCCCCGCAAAGACTTTCATCCCCGTACCATTCAGAGAGTCAACGCTGACATCACCAGAGGGTGTGGCCTATTCCCAAACTTGCATGTTGCTCACCACCCAACAATCACCCCAGAGCATCTGCACGACCACTCCCACCTGAGGAAGCAGACAGTAGGGATGTTTGCCAAGTATCTAAAGGACGTGGCACTTGGTAGACAAACACCTCATTCTGCACTGGACAGAGGACCACCCAGAGACCCCTACCAGACCACCTGTGCCATCAGAGACTCTGGGTTCGCGCCCAGGCTCTGTCGTAACTGGCCGCGACCGGGAGGTCCATGGGGCGACGCACAATTAGCGTCGTCCGGGGAAGGGAGGGCTTGGTCGGTAGGGATGTCCTTGTCTCATCGCGCACCAGTGACTCCTGTGGCGGGCCGGGCGCAGTGTGCGCTAACCAAGGTTGCCAGGTGCACGGTGTTTCCTCCGACACATTGGTGTGGCTGGCTTCCGGGTTGGATGCGCGCTCTGTTAAGAAGCAGTGCGGCTTGGTTGGGTTGTGTATCGGAGGACGCATGACTTTCAACCTTCGTCTCTCCCGAGCCCGTACGGGAGTTGTAGCGATGAGACAAGATAGTAGCTACTACAACAATTGGATACCATGAAATTGGGGAGAAAAAGGGGTAAAATTTAAAAAATATATATATATCACATTTGTTTAAAACTAAAAAAGAACTTGTACTGACAGAAAAGGATGGTTCCTTTGCGCAATATGTATCCCCCTCTCAGAATCCCCATATTACTCAGAGGAGATCTTCCCCACCCTTGAGGAAGAGACGTGCCATTTCCGGGCCCAGGGAAATGTGCTCATCTGTGGGGACACAAATGCGCGCACAGGAACACTACAGGAACACTACCTGATCTAACGAGCACAAGAGGGGACAGCTTTATTACAGGCCATAGTGTCTCTAACTGTCTTCATCTCCCCCATAGAAACAACAGTGACAGCACCGTCAACAACAACGGAAGGGATCTGTTGCAGCTCTGTAGAAGCCTGGGTCTGTACTTTGTCAACGGTAGGTTACGGGGGGACTCTTTGGGGAGATTCACCTACTGCTCACCTATATGATCACAGACATTGACTATTTCTCTCTCAGCTCATTCACTGTCAAGCCACTAACATCTCTGTCTGATCACAGCATAATTACGTTGTTCCTGAAAAGAACAGACATGGAAACAATTTACAACACACATTCACAGCTGTACAACATCAGAAATTCATACAGATGGGCCCAAATCAGCA